>NC_057823.1:44945514-45173014 GCF_910594005.1 Cervus elaphus
CTTAAAAGCCTGTCCCAATTCATCATTTCCCATAATTCCATCAAGCTGTCTCTCTAGGAACACTTTTATTTTCCAGCTTTATTGAGTATGATTGGCAAATAAAAATTGTATATATTTAGTGTGCAGAATGTGATGGTTTGACACATGTTTACATTGTGAAGTGATGACCCAATCAAGCTAATTAATACAGCTATCACCTGACGTGGTTACCTCTGCTCTTGTGATGAATTTACAATCTACTCTCTTCAGCGAGTCAAAGACACTGAGCAGTATTATTAACTGTAATCACTGTGCCATCCTTTAGATCCCCAGGACTTATTCATCTCATAACTCAATACCCTCCAGCCCCTGATAACCACCATTCTGCTTCTTTGAGCTTGATTTTTTTTTTTTTTTTGCTGCACGGCATGCAGTATCTTAGTTCTCCCACCAGGGATCGAACCTGTGCCCTCTGAAGTGGAAATGCAGAGTCTGAAGCACAGGACCACCAGGGAAGTTCCTGTATTTCTCCATCTGACCTTCTCCTAGTATAATGTCCTCTGTGTCCATCTATGTTGTAACAAATGGCAGGACTGCCTTCTTTTTTAAGATAGAATAACATTTCATCATATATATATATACCACATTTTTAAAATATATTCATCCATCAATCGACACCGGTTGTTTCCATATCTTGGCCATTGTAAATAGTGATGCAGTGAACATGGGGGTGCAGATATCTTTTCTGATTAGTGTTTTTTGGTTTTCTTCAGAGAAATACCCAGCAGTGGAATTGCAGGATGATATGATAATTCTGTTTTAACTTTTTGAGAAACCTCCATGCTGTTTTCCACAGTAGTTGCACCAGTTTACATTCCCGCTGACAGGGCACACAGGTTCCCTTTTTTTCTGAATCCTCACCAACAGTTATTGTTTGTGTTCTCTTTGATGATCAGCATTCTGAGTGGGCTTCCCAGGTAGTGTAATGGTAAAGAATTCTGCCAATGCAGGAGATGCCGGAGACAAGGGTTTGATCCCTGGGTCAGGATGATCCCCTAGAGAAGGAAATGGCAACCCATTCCAGTATTCTTGCCTAGAAAATTCCATGGGCAGAGGAGCCAGGCAGGCTACAGTCCAAGGAGTCACAGAGTCAGACACGACTGAGCACTTATTACTTCCTTACTTCCATTCTGAGTGGTGTTAGATGGTATCTCATTGTGGTTTTGATTTGCATTTCCCTGATGAAATCAAAGCTATGGTTTTTCCAGTAGTCATGTATGGATGGGAGATTTGGACCATAAAGTAAGCTGAGCACTGAAGAGCTGATGCCTTTGAACTGTGGTGTCGGAAAAGACTCTTGAGAGTCCCTTAGACTGCAAGGAGATCCAACCAGTCAATGATAAAGAAAATCAGTCCTGAATCCTCATTGGAAGGACTGAAGCTGAAGCTCCAATACTTTGGCCACCCGATGTGAAGAACCCACTCATTGGAAAAGACCCTGATGATGGGAAAGACTGAAGTCGGGAGGAGAAGGGGACGACAGAGGATGAGATGGTTGGATGGCATCACCAACTCGCTGGATGAGTTTGAGCAAGCTTTGGGAGTTGGTGATGGTCAGGGAAGCCTGGCATACTGCAGTCAATGGCATTGCAAAGAGCTGGACATGACTGAGTGACTGAACTGAACTGAACTGATGACTAGTGATATTGAGCATCTTTTCATGTACCTGTTGGAATAGTATTTATTCAGATCCTCTGCCCATTGAAAAGTATATATTTATTTGTGTGCACTGAGTCTTAGTTGTGGCATGTGGGATCTAGTTCCCGAACAAGGGATCCAACCCAGGCCCCCTGCATTGGGCGCTCAGAGTCTTAGCCACTGGACCACTAGGGAAGTCCCCTCTGCTTTTTCTTTTTCTTCACAAAATCTGGCTGTTTGTTATTTTGTTGTCACATCTGGACCTCCCTTGCCCTGCCCTTATCAGTGTGCTCCCTCCTTAAAAAATAGCTTCCCATTTTTGAGCAGTTTTAGGCTTACAGAAAAATTGAGCAGAAATGGCAGAGTTCCCACATAGACACCCTCACACTCATTTCCCTGCTGTTTCTCCCTTGGTCATGAATGTCTGGCATTGCTGTGCTACAGAGTTACAACCCATGATCAACTGTGATGCTATACTATTCATAAACGTGGTAGCGACACAGGTTTATGCTTCTTTATTTTTATTTTTTAAGTATTTTTAAAATATTATTATTATTATTATTTTTTATGCTTCTTTAGTAACTTTTTAATATTTCTTTTTATTTATTTGGCTCTGCCAGGTCTTAGTTGCAGCATGCAGGATCTTCGATCTTGTGGCATGTGGGATCTTTAGTTGTGGCATTTGAACCCTTAGCTGCGGCACGTGGGATCTAATTCCCTGATCAAGGCTGAAACTCAGACCCCCAGCATGGGGAGCGCCGGAGTCTTAGCCACTGGGCCACCAGGGAAGTCTGCCATAGCTCATTTCTTCTTAGCCCCGAATCACATTCTACTGTCTGCACTTCCAGCATGTATCTATCCATCCACCTGCTGGAAGGCACCTTGGTTGCCTCCTGGCAGGGCAGTTAGGGCAGTTAAGAGTTAGAAGCTGCTGTAAATGCCTGGGCGCAGGTTTCTGTGTGGATGTGTCACCTGCTCTTACCTCTTCAGAGCTCAGGCCACTCGCTGCAAGGGTTTTGAGAATCCTGGAGCCCTGGGCCAATGTCCACCACCACCAGTGACAGCATGGGGGTAGGACCGATGGAGCTGAGCCTGGGGGCAGCTGGAGGCCGGGTTGGACAGACCCTGCTCCAAGTGCCACTTAGAGCTGTGAGCTGAACCTCAGTGCGCGCAGCTTCATGAGGCCCAGAGGAGCAGTGGGAAGAGGGCTGCTGGCACAAGCCTCCCCACCTTCCATCTTCTCCCCTCCCCCTCCATCTTCCCCTGCTTCAGGCGGACGATGCTCGAGAGCAGCCAGGGGGGCAGCCACAGGTGGACAGCCGTCACCCTTGAATCCTTGCTTGTCAGGGACAAGAGCCTCCAGACATGGGAAAGTCAGGCAGAAAATGTCCTCAGCAGGTTTTTCTGGCCCACGGAGTCCGAGGTGGTAACTCACCGTCGGGCTGCCTGAACTTGTCCAGATTTCCCAATTTCCCTCCTGTGCACAGAGATCTCAAATGAGGGAAACTCCCATATGGTCTGACAGCTACTTCCTGTGTCCTGACCCCACCCCGGCACAGCCTCAAGGGCCGCTGGGAAAAGCCAGAGTCTGCTGGTTTGAACCTGGGGACTCATGTTCTGTCCACCAGACAAAGAATCCTGCTCACAGACAGAATGAAGTAAAACGGGGCAGCCGCTGTGAAAACAGCAGTTCCTCCAAAAGTCAGACCTAGTTACCATCCATCCCAGTAACGCCAGTCCTAGGACTGTACCCCCCCAATAACTGAAAAGTGTTAGTCACTCAGGCATGTCTGACTCTTTGTGACCCCATGGAATGTAGCCCACCAGGCTCCTCTGTCCATGGCAACTCTCCAGGCAAGGACACTGGAGTAGGTTGCCATTCCCTTCTTCAGGGGATCTTCCTGACCCAGGGATTGAACCCAGGTCTCCCACACTGCAGGCAGACTCTTTACTGACTGAATCACCAGGGAAGCCTGGAAACTGGAATAACTGAAAATAGGTATTCAAACAAAGATGTGCTCTTTGTTTGAGCACTGTTCATAGCAGCCCCAAAGTGGAGACAACCCAAGTGTCCATTGATGGGTGAATGTATACACAAATATGATCCCTCCACACATGGAAACATCACTCATCATGAAAAGGAGAGAAGCCCGGACACTCGCTACCATGTGGTTGGACCCTGAGGACGTGATGCTCAGTGGGAGAGACAGACGTAGAAGGACACAGTGTGTGATTCCATTAATGGGAAACGTTCAGAAGAGGTCACTGTAGAGACAGAGTGGATTAGTGGTTGTCAGGGGCTGCCGAGGGGGTGGGGGTGACTGCTAATAGGGACCACATTCCTTCTAGGGTGATGGAATGTTCTGGAATTATTAAATAGAGGTGATGGTTCCACAGCATTGCAAATGTACTGCTACTGAATTGTTCACTTGAAAATGGTCAACTCTGGGAATTCCCGGCTGGTCCAGTGGTTAGGACTCAGCACTTTCACTGCCCAGACCCAGGTTAGATCCTTGGTTGGGGGAACTAGGATCATGTTCAAAACAATGTTACTCCCTTATGAGAGCTCATTGATCATGAAATTGACTGTAAATCTAAAAGAGCTGGTCATCTTTCCAGCAAAATGGGTTTACTGTGGAACAGCAGAAGAGTTACAATCTGGGACGCACACTCTTGGGAGCCATAGGCCAGTATGGAAGACAAAGCCAGGAATTTTTTATAGAGAATATAAGTCAAGAGGAGCTAGGAGTGTGATAGTTTTTCATTGGCTGGTCTGTGGTGGTTTCTCATTGGCTGGGCTGTGGTGGTCTCTCATTGGCTGGGCTGTGGTGGTCTCTCATTGGCTGGGCTGTGGTGGTCTCTCATTGGCTGGGCTGTGGTGGTCTCTCATTGGCTGGGCTGTGATGGTCCCTCATTGACTGGTCTGTTGCTGGGCAAGGAGAAACGCTTCCTTCTCAACCTGTGAGAAGCAGTAACCTTCCTCGTGGGATGCAAAATTAAGTCTCTTTCTATTTGGGCTTTGCAGTGGTGGGGGTGAGGGTGCCTACTTCCACCTCCAGCTCCATTTTATTTAATTCAAGTGATGTATTTTTTTTCATTTTTTGGCCTTGCTCCTGGGGGTGGGGGACATGCAGAATGGAACCCATGCCCCCTGCAGTGGAAGTGTGGAGTCCTAACCACTGGATCACTCCAGAAGTCCCTTTTGATTCCATTTTAAGTGAGGTTTCCTTTGTTCAGTGTCAGAATTCTACTGGCTGGGTGCCTGCCCTATGCTGGGCAGAGGTCATGGGCCCAGGTTAATCATAAAGGCCACCATGTTGAGTATGTGTTGAGCATCTGAACCTGGCCTCCAGCCTCCAATTTCCCGGAAAAAAATACTCCATTTCAACAACAGCAGTATCGCTGATTGTTGGTGTCCCACTTAAGTGCCGAAGCCCCCTGAAGCCTGACAGGTGTTCTCCAGTTTGGTCTTACCTTTCTGCGTGGAGGTCAAGACCACACAAAGGGCTTCTCACTGCACTGACCAGGCTCTGCAAGGGGCAAATCTTGCCCTTGCTTTCGAAGTGAGACCTTTTACGTACAGGGCACGGTGACGGCTCCAGGGTGGTCAGCCTCACTCACTCTGTGCTGTGTACACAAACCCGGACTGGATCACAGCAGTCGAGGAGCTGCCCAGCCTGCAAGACTCGGGGTGGTAGCCCCTGCCTCAGTTTCGTCGTCGGCAAGCTGGATGTCAGCTGTCCACTTGGGGTCTGAAATTCTGTTCCCTCCCTGATCCAGCCGAGCCTTCCAGTGGCAGAATCTCCTGTCCACCCTCCTCCCTACGGCGGCCACATGGGGGCGGCTCCGCGGCCCCGGCAGGAGGGCGGGAGTCGGGGGATGGGGGAGAAGCAGCCTGCGCCTTGGGCCTGGGGTCCGGTAGATCTGGGGCCCGTTGAGATGCAAAACAGCCCACCGGGTGGTAGTGGGGGGCAGGGCGGGAGGGAGGCGCTGGGAGGGTGCCGAAGGCTTGGCCAGCCGGAACTCAGCAGAATCAGAAAGGAAAAAGCAGTTCCCGGCGGCCTCTGACTTAAAACAAACAAACAAACAAAAGTGGGAAGGCGCGGAGGAATGCCAGGAATGCGGCCAATGCCCCACGCGGGTGGGGCCCTGGCCGGCAGCCGCCAAGGCCCACCCAGAGGCCCACCCAGACCACCCCCAGCCTCTACGCTCCACCAAGCGACAAAGACAATTATTAACAAGCTTGGAAGGAGCAGAGCCTTTAGAACTGCTTCAAACCCTCTCTCTGGTTTCCTTTCACTCTTTGGTTTAATAGCTCGTCATCCCTCAGGCGGAAGTAAAAGAGAAAAATTATTAATATCAAAGGCAGTGCGTAGGAACCAAAGGAATTTTCCTTCCTTGTCTGGGGTCTTGATCTCGGTGGTCCTGCCGACCCTCCAGTAAGGGGACCTAGGGCTCTGGGCGGGGAGTCCCTGGTAGTTTGAATTCTTCAAGCTCTGGGATGGAAGAGAAACCCCGTGGAAGGTTTCAGAGACAAGGGTTTCACAGGCAGAAATAACCCTGAACTCTTCAGGGTGTTGGCGGCCCACCGGAATTTAAAACTGTGTTTCTAAAACCTTGGCCTGGTCTGTCCCTGTATGTCCCCGCAGCTCTGCCGGAACCCCATACAATATCTGGAAATGACACAGAACATTCCGGAGTCCAGAGGCCGCTCTCTGGAGATAAATACAAGACTCTCAGTACATTTTTTTTTTTTTATTATGGGACCTATTTTATCTTAAGCAGAAAGGAAGTCGCCAAGAAAACAGGCTGATGGAAGCTGGTGGGGCCTTCCTTTGCCCAGCTGCTTCTAGACTGTTCCTCCAGGGTGTTGGGTGGGAATTTAAAACCCTGTTGGCTCCACAGAGAAGCTTGGGGTGGGGGCAGGGGGGTGCAAAATGTGAATTTCTTTAAAAAAAAAAAAGTTGGATCACAGGGAAGGAAAGGTGATCGCCCCAGGCTTTCAGGTTTTTTTCTGGTTATTTGTCCAGCTCTGATGCTCTTGATAGGAAGGCCCAGGGGCAGAGTTCTGGTGCTGGATGCCCTGGGGAGACCACAGGTTCTAGGTCAGTGGGGCTGGGGAGGGGGCTCCGAGACATGGGACTGGGGGCCAGTGTGCATGCACCTGGGCCCAGGGCGAGTGCTAAGTGAGTTCAGAGTTGGCAGGGCAGTGGCCTGCATGAGGGCCCAGGGAGAGATGTGAGGGCCGTGGCCTCAGCTGGGGGCTCCCACTTGGACAGCTGGCCATGGATGTGCAGTGTTTCAACCTTGATCTAGTTTGAGTTAAAGGTGATTGTTTCCAAGGGTTAGGGTTCAGTCCCTGGTCAGAGAACTGAGATCCTGCAAGTCCTGAAAGTTGCTCAGTCCTGTCTGACTATCTGCAACCCCATGGACTATACAGTGCATAGAATTCGCCAGGCCAGAATACTGGAGTGAGTAGCCTTTCCCTTCTCCAGGGGATCTTCCCAACCCAGGGATCAAACTCAGATCTGCTGCATTGCATGCAGATTCTTTACCAGTTGAGCCACAAGGGAAGCCCAAGAATACTGGAGTGGGTAGCCTATGCCTTCTCTAGCGGATCTTCCTGACCCAGGAATCGAACCAGGGTCTCCTGCATTACAGGCAGATTCTTTACCAATTGAGCTATCAGGGAAGCCCTGGAAGTCCTGGGTGTGGAAAAAAAAAAAAAAGAGTTGATGTTTCCGGAAAGTCCTGTGGATGGATGGCGGGGACGTCTGCATGACAGTGTGAATATGTTTCATGCCACTGAGCTGTGTGCTTAGAAATGGAGAAGATGGTAAATTGTATGTTCTGTCTCTTTACCACCACTAAAACAAGAAAAAGGATGATTCAGAAGAAATATTAGTATCATCCAGAAAGTTTCAAAATATCAAACAAGTGGAAAGGAAAAGGAGGAAACCATCTTAACAAGGAGACAGATCTCTCCCCTTGGTTAACAGAATAAAACTACAAAGTAAGAATTTAAAAACTTGCTCCAGGGAACTTCCCAGCGGCCCAGGGGTTAAAACTTCCTCTTTCAATGCAGGGGTGTAGGTTCCATCCCTGGTCAGGGGGCTAAGATCCCTCGCTGCCAAAAACAGAACATAAGCTAAGATTTATGAAGGGCTTCCCAGGTGGCGCTAGTGTTAAAAACCCGCTTGCCAATGCAGGAGCCTTAAGAGACACAGGTTTGATCCCTGGATCAGGAAGATCCCCTGGAGGAGGGCATGGCAACCCACTCCAGTATTCTTGCCTGAAGAATCCCTTGGACAGAGGAGCCTGGTAGGGTATATATAGTCCATGGGGTCACAAAGAATTTGACATGATCGCAGCAACTTAGCATGCACGCAGATTTATAAGCACTTATTAAAAGCAGTAGAGCACAGAATTATAAGTACTTTTTCTTCTTGCTTTTTATGTAAGGCACTTGGAACATTAACCAGTAAATCCTTCCTCAGTCTGTGGGTTGAGACTTTGTATATTAGTTCCATCATTCTAACTTCACAAGGGAACATCATTCACTTTAATACAGATCATGAGCAGTTGTATCTATCTACACATGCATTCCCTTCTTGGATCCTCATTCTTCCAATGGTTGTGGAGCTTCCATCTGAAACCAGTTTCCAAAGCCTTCAATATAAACTTTTATTTATTTATTTATTTTTTTATTAGTTGGAGCAATATAAACTTTAGAATTTAAAAAACAACAGAAGCAATCTTGTAACAAATTCAAGACTTAAAAATAAAAGCCTGCTGCATGTTTTACCTTTGGATTCCTGGAATGTTTGTTTCCCTTTCTGCTTGGATTTTTTAAAAATGTTTTTCCTGCCTAAGCTTTGGAGATGCCAGAGCTGGTTGTTAAATGTATCAAGGAAAAATGGATACAAAAGGCTTGAGGACTGTTTACAAACCACAGGAGGGAACCTGTGTACCACCTGGGAGTGAGGTGCCACCTTTACAATCCCAGATCCCCACAGATGCTGGGGTGTGGAAAATGCCTGCAAGGAAAGAGCTTGGGGCAACAGGAGTGTGACAGGACCAGGACAGAAGAACTTTGCACGCTTATTTTATGTTATTTCACAGTTGTGCAAACTTGCTACAATGACAGTAATTTTTAGGCAAGGTATGGAAGATATCAGTGTGATCCCAATTTTATATATATGTATCAATTGATGGCAGCAGTGAAAAATTTTATTTTCTTGAGCTCCAAAATCACTGCAGACAGACTGCAGCCATGAAATCAATAAATGCTTGCTCCTTGGAAGAAAAACTATGAGAAACCTACACAGTGTATTAAAACGCAGAGACATTACCTTGCTGACAGATGTCCATATGGTCAAAGCTATGGTTTTCCTGTAGTCAAGTACAGATGTGAGAGTTGGACCATAAAGAAGGCTGAATGCTGAAGCACTGATGCTTCAGACTATGGTGCTGGAGAAGACTCTTGAGAGTCCCTTGGATTGCAAGGAGATCAAACTAGTCAGTCCTAAAGGAAATCAACCCTGAATATTCATTGGAAGGACTGATACTGAAGCTGAAGCTCCAATACTTTGGCCACCTAATGCTAAGAGCCGACTCATTGGAAATGACCCTGATGCTGGGAAAGATTGAAGGCACAAAGAGAAGGGGGCAGCAGAAGATGGTTGGATGGCATCACCAATTCAATGAACATGAGTTTGAGCAAATTCTGGGAGATGGTAAAGGACAGGGAAGCCTGGTGTGCTGCAGTCCATGGGGTCACAAAAAATCAAACACAACTTAGTGACTAAACAACAGCAAGCAGCTACGGTGTATAAGTATTATATATATGCATACATATGTATAGATATGTTCATATGTGCACATCTATGTTTACATACATACACATTTCCCATACAACCTACATAGATTCAGGAAGTATACTGAAGGGAAAACCTCTGATGTTAAAGGTAGTTCCTGCTGACTTGGGGGGGTCAGGTGTTACAGATGATTTTTAGTTTTCTTCTATTTCATTGTCTAATTGTGCAGAATGTGTATTTAATATATATAAATGTTAAAGTTGGTAAGAAAAAACACATCTAAAAGGCTCAGGAGCAAAGAGAAGCCTCACCCCTTGAGCAGTCACTTGCTCCTCCCCTGACCAGGAACCCACTGTCTGTGTCTGTGGATCATCCTGTTCTAGACGTTTCCCATCAGTGGAATCACACCCTGTGTGTCCTTCTGTGTCTGCTTCTCTCACTGAGCATCATGTTCTCAGGGTCTGTCCACATGGTAGTGAGTGTCAGGGCTTGTCCTCTTTTCCTGGCTGAGTGATGCTCCTGTGTGTGGAGGGAGCAGACCCACGTGTCTGTCTGCTGATGGACACTCAGGTTGTGTCCACCTTCTATCTGCTGTTCATCCCCTTATCGTGAACTCTCATGTAAAAGTACTTCTGTGACATGTTTTCATTTCCCTAGGGTGGAATTCCTAGGATGGAATTGCTGGCCATACAGTAACTCTACTTTTACCCTTTGGAGGAACAGCCACTGTCGTCCATGGCAGTTGCACAGTTTCATCTCCCACCATCCGTGGACAAGGATTCTAGCCTCCCCACACTGTGGTCCACACTTGTGACTGCTATATGGACACCATCCACCCTCGTAGTCAGGAGGTGCAGTGCTGCTGTGGTCTGACTTTCGTTCCCTTCGTGATGCTGAGCATCTTTTTATGGGCATGTTGGTTGGCTGATCATCTTTTTTGCAGAAATGGAGAAGAATTTAGAGTCTTTACCTTTGCCCTCACCCCTCTGGGTGAATGTCAAGTAGCTGCCACCCCTTGGCCCATAGAAATAGAATGAATCGGTGACAGACCATCTCCACTTCAGGAAGGAGATGCTTCTGTGAAAACCATGGCACCACACGCATGCCTGCTGGTGTGTTCAGACTGAGAGGGTCCCATCCTGTTCCCTGGAGGGCAGTCATCAGGAGCCTCCCGCACAGGTGGCCGAGGCGCCCTAGCCAGCAGCCTGCGATGCGGGATCAGGTGTCCGTTCCCCGCTATAAACTATTGATGCCAGTGATGTCAGCCCCGCGAGGTCTGTGAGTCTCAGGTGTTACTGGTGGAGAAACCTGAGGGCTGCTGCTCCTCTGTCCTGGAGTCCCACAGCCCACCTGGGAGGCACAGTTCTTCCCCTTCCTGGATCCCTCCAGAATTAGCTTCTTACCAGGAAGGCCCCCACCCTCAAGGAGCCCTGACCTCCAGGAAGCAGGACTGCAGAGGCCCCGGAGGGTTTCGTTGAACTGGGCTATCTCCCTGCAGGCCCCTATGGCCCCAGAAAACATTCAGAAGTACCAGAGTTTCTGGGCTAAGTCTCTTCGGCCCACAGCATCCTCTGTGGGGCTGTCCTGGGGGCTGTGGGGTGTGGGGAGGCCTCCCTGTCCCCACCCACTCAATGTCAGGAGCCTCCCTCTGCTGCATGACAAGCACAGATGTCCCCACATGCAGCCCAGTGTGCCCGGGGGCAGAATCTCCCCAGGTGAGAACCGCTGCTTTACTGTGGTTAATTCTGGTTTTGGACTTGGTCTGGCCTTTTCAAGCCGGCCTCACCCACGCCCTGGGTCACAAGCCAAGATCTGGACAAAGCATCGACCGACTTTCCCAGAACAAGTTCCAGATGAGGCAGCCCAGGGGGTGGCCAGGCAAAGCCTGGGGTCTCCACTTCCCCCACCCGGGTCCTTGTCCAGCCCGGACCCCGAAGGCAGCCATGTGCTGTTCCGTGACCCCGCAGACAGGCAGTGGGGGTGGGGGGCGGGTGAGCAGGTGGCCTCAGATCGCTTACAGCTGGGCTCATGTTCCCTATCGAGATGTTGTCCTTGTCATGAATTTTGCAAGCTCGTGGAAGCAGCTGCCCTCCCCGCCTGGCTGGCCCCTCCTCCCCTTTTCCCGCGGGCAGAGTGGTTTCCTGTGGCCATGGCCTCTGAGAGCCTCGGGGGCAGGGTGGGGGGGTACCTAAAAGGGCACAGGGCTCTCCTCTTGCAGTTGAGGGCCGGAAGCCTGAGGTCAAGGTCTTGCGGGACCGGCCCCTCCTACAGGCCCTGCAGAGCCAGCTTCCTGGGGCAGCTGGCCACCTTGGGGCCACATCACCGCTCTGGGGGAGGGGGGGGGACCTGCATCACGTGGCCCCTCCCCGTTTCTCTGTGTCCTCTTTTCTCAGAAGAACACCAGCCTTGACATGAGGGCCACCCACTTGGGATGACTCAGCTCCTGACATCCGTGAAGACCCTGGTTCCAAACAAGGTTGTGATCCTGGTGCCAGTGGTCAGGATGTGGGCATCCCTTGAGGACCCAACCAACCCCTGGTGGGGTCTCTGTGGGTCCCTCCTGCACACGAGCCCAAACTCCAAGTGTTCCCCCATTAGAGGGCCTGGATTCGATCCCTGGTCTGGAAACTAAGATCCCACAAGCCACAAGGGGTGGCCAAATAAACATTTAAAACAAAAAATCCACATGGGACCAGTGGCCACCTGACCAGGTGGCACAGATTCAAATGATAGCATGTTCTGGTTTTTCACAAATGCTGCATCTGTGAATTCAGCTTCTTGCTGAAGTTGATTTGCATTTATCTGTAAAATGTATTATTTTTTTGTCAGTCGATGCTCCCAGCGCTCCTGTGGTCACTCTTGGACACACCATGGCATCTGAGCCCAGGAGATCTGGAACCAGGACTCTGCCTCTGGCTCCAACCCAGGCTGGAAGCTAGGGTCTCTTCCTTGCTTGTTTAGGGCCTGGTTTTTCACATGGAGGGCTTTTTGTGGGTGATTTTGGATAAAAGTATTTTTGGATAAAAGTCTTTCTACAGCCCTGCTAGCCACTGAATCAATATGTTGAATAAGGGGTCTTCAAACAGAAACTTGCAGCAAACAAGAGGTGTGTTGACGAGTTGGTGATGGTCTTTTGAGCAGAGAGGCTCAAAGGACCCTCACTCACCCCGCATTTCCCCTAGGACCGGGGAATCTGTGTTCCCCAAGCCAGGACTTGCTGCAACTTTACAGACCCTGGATGTGAGAAAGATGACAATCACTAGGATTTTCTTTCTTTTTTAAAATGTTTATTTGGCTGTGTTTAGCCTTAGTTGTGAGTGGGCTCAGCTGCCCTGCGGCATGTGCCATCTCTGTTCCCCAACCAGGGACTGAGTGATTGCGCCCCTTGCACTGCACAGTGGATCCTTGACTACCAGGGAAGTCCCATCACCTGGATTTTCTAAGCAGAATTTTTACTGAGCTGCAACTTACATGCAGCAAAACACCCCTTCAAGCTGCCATTCTTAGCCACGGACTCCCCAAGAGCATCCCATCCCGATTTCTGGCACCGTGGGTGCGTTGTGCCTGATGTCGAGCTTCCATTTGTACACATGGAATGAAGGTCTACCTGGCTGGTCTCTGTGCTTCTCCACTGCCGCGTGGGCTCCCCTGAGTGGACACACCACATGGCCCATCTGCATCCTTTGGGCAGTTGCTCACCTCCTTTCTTTCCAGTGTTTGTCTGTTATGTCCTTTTGTCAAAGCTGCTATGGAGTTTCTTGCCTGGGTTTTTGTTGACTGTTGTGTAAGCACGAAGGAGCACAGGTGCCTGACCTTAGGGAAGGCATACAGGCAACCTTTTAAGAAACTGCCAAGCTGTTTTGCAAAGTGGCTGCACTGCCTGCTCCCCAGCAGCATTTAGCGTTCACCTGCCCCATCCTCACCAGTGCTGTCATTTCTGGTCTTTATCCTAATAATTTCTTAAAAACAGATTTATGAGATATAATTCACATATCCATACTGCCTAGCCACTTGAATGGTTTTCAGTTTATTCACAGAGCTGTGCAGTGATCAATTTTAGAACAATTCATCACTGGGGAAGATATGCCAGCCCCCGACAGCCACTTTCCCAGCACTGACAGCCAGGAACCCACTGTCTGTGAATCTGTCTGTTCTGGACGTTTCCCATCAGCGGAATCACGCCCTGTGTGTCTTTCTGTGTCTGCTTTTCTCACTGAGCATCGTGTTCTCGGGATCTGTCCACATGGTAGCGAGTGTCAGGGTTTCTCTCCTTTTCATGGCTGAGAGACGTTCCTGTGTGTGGAGGGACCACGTTGTGTTTGTCAGTGGTCACCTGGGTTGTTTTCCCTTTGGGACTGTTGTGAATCACGCTGCTGCGGACATGCATGTTCAGGTTTTGTGTGGACATGTGTTTTTGTTTCTTCTGGGCACACACCATAATTGCTGGGTCAGGTGATAACTCTACATTGACCATCTGAGGACTGGCTAGACTGTTGCCCACCCTCCTTGGTGCCCCCATAAAGGCAGCCTGGGTAAAGCGCAGGTGGGGGTGGGGGTGGGGGTTCCAGGCTGAGAGGCCCGGGGCAGCTCACTCAGCCTCTCTGGGCTTGGGAAAAGGAGACTATTTCTGACTCACAGGATTAGAGTTAAAACGGAGCCTGTAGGGAGGCGCTGGCACAGGCTGAGCTCCCAAGGGTGTGGATGGGCGGGTGGGGGGGTGGGAGGTTGGCGTTGCTCCTGTTCCAGGCAGGGTCTGGGGACACAGTGGGTCCTTCCTGGAGGGAGCCACTGGCCTGCTGGTTTGGGCAGATAGTGTTTACACGTTGGCCTCAGGACCTGGGGCCGGGGAACCTGCTGTTCCTGAGGAACCCCGTCAAGGGGCAGGAGGCAGATCCCCCATGAGTATTCTCAGGCCTGAGCGAACATTCCGTGTCTGTTCTGCCCCCGAGTTCTGGAGGCTGGGGTGGGGGTGGGGCTCCAGCCTTGAAGGGCTGAGGATAGCCTCTCAGGTCAGCACACTCAAGGCTCCGTCCCACAGAAATCTGGAAAATGAGTCAGAGAGGCTGATCTTCCCAGGTAAAGAACCCAACCTGCCAATGGAGACATAATGAGATGTGGGTTTGATTCCTGGGTCAGGTAGATCCCCTGGAGGAGGGTATGGCAACTCACTCCAGTATTCTTGCCTGTAGAATCCCATGGACAGAGGAGCCTGGCGGGCTACCACCCGTAGGGTAACGGAGTCAGACAGGGTTGAAGCAACTTAGCAAGAGGCTAGACCTTGGGGCTGGGGGGTGCACGGGGAGGCGGGGGCAGCTATCGCTGTTGTGATCAAGGTAGTGAATAAACACAGGACCAAATACTCTAGAACAACCCAGCCATTTCCATTTGAAACACTAGGGAAAGCCCATGGGGAGGAAGGGGGCAATGGCCCAGGCCTGCCCATCGTGTTGACAAAGGAGTAAACTGAGGCAGCCCCAGCAGATCTGAAAAGAGAAATACTGATAAGACCCAGCAGTCCCTGCCAGTGCATGGGACACTGACCCCTATCTGGCTCCGGCCCACCTCCCTTGCTCAGGCCCTGAAAAGTATCCTTTTCAGAATTCTCAGACAATTGCAAGGTGATCACACCTTGCACATTCAGTCTAAATCATTGATGAGGCAGGCAGCTGGCAGGCGAGCTGAGCAGGGAGCAGGCAGACAGGGAGGCCAGCCAGCTCCCATGAGCCAGGGCAGTGATCCAGCTGAAACGTGGGGCCCAGGGGCTCCCCGGACACCTCTCCTCAGTGCAAATGTGGAAGGCCTGCTAGCAAACTTTCATGTCTGATCCAGGTTCCATAGGGGGTCCTGGGCTAATGGGTGGCTCCCAAAATAATGTGTCCACATCCTCCATCCCCCCATAACCCCCCACCCCAGGATGGTCTGCAGGTGAGATGAAGCGTGGTGAGTGAGATGAGATCATCCCGGCGGTCTCTAAATCCAAGGACAAGGGTTCTTTTTAGAGACACACAGAGGAAGGACAGAGAGGGCGAAGAGGACCATGTGACAACAGAGGCAGGAACTGGAGGGATGTGTCACAAGCCAAGGACACCTGGGCACTCAGAGCTTCAGGAAGCAGGAAGGACCCTCCGCTGGAGTCTCTGGAGGGAGCTTGGACTTGTGGACACTTCAGATCCAGAGTGAGAATAAACCTGTGTTGTTTTATGTCACCTAGTTTGTGGCACTTTTCCCATTTGAGCAGGGGCTGTCTTTTTCCTATTATGTTCTCGTGGCAGGCAAGACAGAAATCCTCAACCGTTTTGAAAGGCTGGGGAGGCTGTTCTGATGAGGGGGCCTGCCCTACAGCAGGCAGTGAAGGAGGGAGTCGGTTTAGGGAGGAACCTTCCTTAAGGGAACAGCCTTACACAGGAGGCCTATGTAAATGAGGTCAGAAACCAGAAAGGTGCTGGCGGTGTGGGCTTCTGTGGGGCCACAACGTCGACTTGGGCTTTCTTTTTTTTTTGACTTGGGCTTTCTTGAGCCTTGACGGTGGTGATCACAAGTGGGTTTGAATAGATTCCAACCGTTTAGATCCATGCTGGTAATCTGGTGGAGGGTCCGCGAACGTGGCTGCCCCCTCCTTTCCCTCTGGTCCACGGAGACTCCCGCGTCTCCAACCATCCTCCCTGCTGTCTGGGCGGGGGCGGGGGCGCGTCCCTGACACCAGTCACTAAGGCAACAAAGATGAGCAGCTGCCCTTGGTGGTACCCGGAGCGGAGGGCGATGGGAGTCCTGGGGACAGCCAATCCGCAGGAATGCGCCGGGGATTCGCCCAAATCCACCGGGACATTCCTGATTAGCCATTCCTGAGCTTCAGTCGGCCTTCGGCGACACAGCCGGCCAAGGACCTCAGGGCGGAGGCCTCCGTGGAAATCGGCAGCCGCCCCCAATCCGAGAAAGCCCTCTGGCTTCGAGCCGGGCTCCAAGGCTCCTGGGCCCCATCCAGGCCCGCGCGGCCCTGAGATGGGCACTGTTGCCATGACTTCGCCCAAGCTAAACCGACCTAAGAGGCGGGAGCAAGGGCCCCTAAGCAACTCGTCTTAGGGAAGCGAGAAGGGTCATTTCTTTTCTCTAGGCTGATACCAGTTGAAATTTCCCCTTTTCAGCACGACTTACAGCAAACAGTATTGAGGCCAATGTCCTCTATTTATTGAACGTCTACCCCACGGTGGAACTGCGCCAGCCCTGAATGCCCGTCATCTCCCAGATGCTTCCAGAAGTCTGGGGGACCGGACCGGACCGCCGCGGGCCCTTTTTGACTCCGCCTGCCCCTCTCCCCTCGTCCCCCGCAGCCGCCTGGTTTCCGTCTCCTATCCTGAAGGCTCCCTTATCACCCACAGCCCTGTCCCACTCTTGCTATCGGCGTTCTCCGGGATAAGTTTGCAGTGTTCCTCTCCCGAGATGGGAGACCCGTCCCGTTACGAACGTCCCGGGACGGCGAAGTCGGCTCTGCGCGCCCCGGGTCTCAGGTCCCCTGCGTGCTGGGCGGGTGGGTAGCGTCCACGCTGCACCCCGGGCCTCGTTTCCCTCCATTACAGTCAGGCAGGGCGGGTTTCGCCGTGCGACCCGGACCTCAGTTTCCCCACCCTTGCAGTCACGCGAGGGGATGGTGGTCAGGGTTCGCTGCTCTGGGGCGGACAAAAGACAGAAGGCCACCCGTGGCCTCGTCGTGCCGCAGATTTTGTGGCCAGCAGTGGAAAGAGCCCCGGCGTCTCTAGAACGCCTTAAGCCGCTGCCATTGCTCCGCTCGCTAACCTGAGCGACGTCTGAACTCGAAAGGACTTCGGCCAGGTGCCCACAAACAAGATGGAGCCCTGTAGGTTTCCTGCCCGACTTCAAGATGGCAGTGAGCCTCCCTTTGACATCACGCCCGAGGTCGAGGTGGTCTCTGCCCGTTTGCAAGATGGCGGGAGGCTGGGGAAAGCACGCTTCCCACCGCCTGATCCGCCACGTACCCACTCCCAAGATGGCTTCTCCCGCAAAGCCCCACAAAAGAGGTCAGCTCCGCTAACTGGCTCTGGCGCCATCACATGGTCTCACCTCTTCCCACCTCCTCCGACTCAACCGGCTGTTTCCGCCTCGAGCTCTGACGGACGGCCGCCTTATCCAATGCCTGCCTGCCACTGTTCTTGGGCCCACCCCTCGAGCGACCTCCTAGCCATTGGGAGGCGCTGGCGGGGTCCGACGGCGCTCGCCCCGCCCATCTGCGCTGCGGGAGCCAATGGGCAGAGCGCGCGGGGGACGTGTTCGGGCGTCTCCGCCATTTTGTGAGTCTATAACTCGGAGCCGTTGGGTCGGTTCCTGCTATTCCGGCGCCTCCACTCCGTCCCCCGCGGGTCTTCTGTGTGTGCAATGGACGGGTGAGTAGTGCTGGTTCGCGCTACCCGGCGCCTATATCGCGATCCAGCCTTTGCCTCGCCGCCGCCCCGGCCTCTTCGGGGCGGTACACTCGGGGCGCCGTTCCGCCTCCACTCCAGGCCCTCGGGCGCCGCCGGGATTTCTCTCCCTTCCCCCCAGTCCTGGCGCGGTTGCGCCCCGGGAGGGGTAGCCGGGCGAGAGGCTGTAGGGATCGGGGGGGTGGGGGCGGCCGGACCGAGCCTTGTGTGCTTCCGGTGCCCACGCGGCCCTTCCCGAGAGCACGCGGCGGCCGCGCCGCCCTTCCCGCTTCCCGTCTGGGCCCCAGACGCACGCGCCGCCTTTTGCCCGCCGTGTGGCCCTTCCGGCGCCCCGTACAGTCTCCGCGCGCCCCCTGAGGTCCCCGCACGCGTGCGCGGCTCCGCGCGCTCTCGGCAGCCCTGTCGCGCGTGCGCGGCCTTTCCCGCCGCGCGGACTCTACTCCGGCTTCCCCCGCCCGCCGCGGGCCCGGGTGCGGCTGGAGACGCCGCCCTCCCGCCCGGAAGGGCGAGGGCCCTCCGCCGCCCCCTTTGTTCCCGCCCGGCGTCCCGGGGTGGCGCCCCGGGCGCCTTGGGGGCGGGGCGGCTCCGGACCTGAGCCCGCTCCACGCGTGCGGAGGTGTCGGCGCAGGCAGTGCAGCGGCCTGGCTCCGCCTTGGGAAGCTAGTAGAACCCGGCGGAGTTGCGCTCTCGTCTGGGCCCCGCGGGAAGCGTCTGGGAGCAGTTGCGGGTGTCTTGTGATGGGGAGCTTCGAGCCAGCCCTCCTTCCTCTGTCGGCCCGACCGGGCGGGGCGGGCGGTTACCAGTGCCCGGAGGGTCACGTGCCTTCGGTGCCTCGGGTTTGAAATGATAGGTTGCAGGCTGAATTAAGGTTAGCCTTTTAGAAAAATTGCTGCAACAGGAGGAACTTGATCTCGTGTTCTGCAGTCCGCTTAGGCTGGGACGTATCTTCCCAGAGAAGCCCCGTCCTGACCCGGGAGCTGGGAAGCCCGCCGGTCGAGCCCGTTGGGAAGAGCTCTCCTGGCGCCCTGGTCAAATTTCGGAGTTTCCCTTCCTCGTCACGGAGACGTGGTTTGGGGTGCGTCTGCGGCCTCTGGTCGGTTGTGTGGTTGCCTAGGCAGCCGGGCCTGGCCTGCTGGTGCAGCTGCAGTTTGGCCTGCTTTTTTGAAAGTCGGGGGACCTTTTGCAGAAAGGCCATCTTCTGTGAAACACTTCCTGCGTCTGCGGCCCTCCCTGAGCAGGAAGCCGCCAGCCGCTCTGGGTTAGCAGTTGGGAAACTGCGTGCTTTTCATTCTTTGTTTTTCTGGGAAGTTGTTTCTTGGCTTAGTAAGATTTTTTAAAAATCGTTGACATTAGTTTTAAGGTTTTTGTGGGGAAGAAGTGGCAGTCCCAAGGCACAAACTGGCGAGGCTGTGGGAGGGCCGGATCCCAGGTTGTGGTGAACCCTGAGCCCGATGCTGCAGGCAGTGGCCCCAGGGCCTCTGTCCGCCAGAGGCTTGGCCAGGGGACATGTGACATCGCGGGAGGCTCTTGTCTCCTGTGATGGCAGGCTGGTGGCCAGGTGACCTGGTGGGGCGTAGCTGGCTAAGTTCTGAGCAGACCCTTCCTGAGTCTTTAGGTGGCACCCTCCAAGGGCTCTACTGTCCCGAGGGCTTGGCCTGCAGGACCCTGGAGCCTGGGGCAGTCACACCCCACTTTGCCCAGCAGGTCACGTGGACCCCGATTGATGAGTAACTGTTGTCAGTTTTATCTGATCCTTTCCACTGGGTCGACCCCTTCTCATCCCCTGGGGCGGCAGCTCTAACCTTGGGCCCCTGAGTTGCCTTTGCACTAGCCTGCCCTTTGCTGGAAACGTCTCCCAAGCACTGCTCTTTTCTAGAAAGCAAGCAACAGCATTTCAATCTTAATCTCATCTAGTGTTTTTCCAAGGGCCTGCGGAGGGGTGTCTTTGTCTTTGGATGCATCAGAGGCGGGGCTGGGGTCTTGCAGGGAGGGAGGGAGGGTAAAGGAGCCAGAGGACAATGATGGCTCCTTTTCAAGTGGCGATTAGAGGGAGGACACCTCCCTTCCCTTCCCCGAGCCTTCTCATTGTTGAAGTCTTGGAGTGGGGGGCTCGTGCCGCCCCCAGAGCCCACGTGGCTGGCATGTGGTGGGTGCTCCTTGCTGATGTCTCCTTTTCTCTCTCTCTGCAGCATCGTCCCAGACATAGCAGTTGGTACAAAGGTAGGCACTGGGGACGTCGCTTTCTCCTTCCGCCCTTTCACTTTGAGGCCTGTGTGCTCCCATTGCTGGGCTGGGGGTAGGGGGGGTGTGCCACAGCCTGCTCTGTGGTAGAAGTGCGGGGTGGGTAGCTCCTCTGAGGTGAGGGGCTCCTGCCCTGACTTCAGGACCTTTGCCCTGAAGTCCAGAACAGCACCTGGTTGGAGGTGGAATGCCCGCGGGCTGATGGGACTCTGTACAGTTTCAAGTGGAAAAAGTGGAAGTCTCTTCCCCAGGCGGTTTAAGGGGTGGGCCTGGGTCGGGTGGATCCCTGGGGGCTCTGGGGCAGATGGAGGCTGCTTCTGAGGACGTTCTCATTGAGCTCACTTTTGTTCTGAGAAGGGGGCCTCGCTGACAGAGACCGGGTGTCCTCCTCAGCCCTGGGGGTGGCCTATTATCCCTGGGAGCAGGCAGCAGCTAGTTTCTGGCTGTGGGGCCTGGGCTGGTTTCGGTTTTCCCAGGTGGACTCTTCACACGCCAGCCTTCCTGATCTTCCTGCAGATAAAACCTGTTTGTTTGGTGGCGAGAGGAGGGAGGGAGGGGGATCTCATCCAGGTGTGCTTGTAACTGGCATGGTGACACCCCCATCCCCCTGTTTCTGTGGGGGCCCATCCAGCCAGGCTGCTTCCAGAGGCTGAGGGTGCACCAGCGTGGGTGCCTCCGGGAGGGCAGTCTGGGCCCCCTCTCTCAGGATAAGCATGAGCTGTGCCCTGAGTGACAAGTGTTGGGGTGTTAGTGGTGCTTAGCTGCTGCTGTACCTGGCTCCGGGCATGCTTCGGGGGCTTCCTGGTGGTGCTGAGTTGATTTTAGAGCAGGGGCTTCAGTGTAGCTTGGCCTAACCTTTGTCCCCCCAGGGTTCTGTCGCATGCGCTGTCTGCGCCCCAGTGGGCAGTCCCTGCCGAGCCGCTGGTCACTACCTGCACTTCCCTGTGCTGGGGGGAGGGGGTGTTGCCAAGTGGGCAGACCACATAGGTATTCATGCCAGGCAGTCTGCTGTGAAAAGGGAGTTGAGGCTCAGAACGCCCCCCTCTGGAGGGAGGCGTCACCTGTTGACAGGAGCTGAGATGCCCTTTTAAAGGTTGTGCAGCTGGCGTCCATGTGGGAGCCACTTGGATGCCCTGTCCATTCTTGTCCAGCTCTGGCCAGGGGGCTTTTGTGAGCTGAGGGGAGGAATTGGTCGGCCTCCAAGTCAACTTCCCTGCTACTTAGGTGAGAATGAGGCTCAGGTGTGTTCCACCTGGTTTCTGGTTTGTTTAGGACTGGAACTGGCCGGCTGTCCAGAACCTGGAAGCATCCAGGTCCCCCCCTGCCAGGGCAGTGAAGAAAGGCATGATGGGGCAGGTCTGCCTGCACCGGTCGGGCTTTTGACATTTTGCTTCATTTACATACAGCTCCAACCTGTACACATTAAGACCAAGCAGTGGTCTGAGCAGCCTTGGGTGCTGGGGAGTCTGGGGTCTGGTTTCGGCAGCATGCCTATAGTTGGCGGTCTGGCAGTGAGGAGGTCCAGAACATTAGCCCCATGGCCTTGGCCTGGCTATGCCCACTTTCTGTTCTGAGGGCTGGGGAGGGGGTCAGCGCCTGAAGGGGCTCTGGGGCACTTCAGCGCTGGACCATGGAAGGTGGGGAGGTGTCCTGGACATGGAGCCTACTTGTTTGTAAGTGGCTGAACTGGCTGGCAGTTTAGGGGAAGGGCAGAGATAAGGTGTCCTTGATGTGAGGAGGGCGAGCTGGCAGAAAGGCAGGTTGAGGGAGAAGAAGGGTCAAGGCTGGGAGGGCGGCGGCTAGTCTCCTGTTCCTGCCAGGCACTGATTTCGTGTATCGAGGAAATCACACGTGGATGGCCCTTTGGTGGGGTCTCATTGCCCAGCTGGCAGGAGGCTGTCTGCCTTTCTCCCTGCTTAAGCAGCATTTCAAGGGGTTCTGGGAGTTGATTCTATTAGGTTGAGACTAACAAGCAAGGGAATTCTGGAGATGATATGGGCTGGGAGCCCGCCTACAGTACAGTTGGGGAGCCTGTTTGTCACCAAGGTGCCTGCTGCCTGGAGAGGTGGCGTTTCTGGTCGCTGGGCTCTGGTTTCCTCAGACTGGAAAGTAGGACATACTCCTGCGGGTGGCCACGGTGGGACAAGGGGGCTTTGTCCTCATGGGTTGTGACCCTGAGCCACGCAGACCCCAGACACTGGTGGGGGGAGTGGGGAGAGGGAAGGTGGAGGTGGCCATGACGCGCAGAGGCCTTGGAGGGGACCGCCTCTGTCCCTGCCTGGGGAGAGCCCCAAGGGCTCCACAGGCGGGAAAGGAACTGGGGGGACTGTGGGCCCTGGTAGGGCGGGTCAGGGGCTGCAGCCAGGACACTGGTTTACCTCGCCTCTCTTGCAGCGGGGATCTGACGAGCTCTTCTCTGCCTGCGTCACTAACGGACCCTTTATCATGAGCGGCACCTCGGCGTCCACAGGTAACCCCACCCACCTACCAGCTTGCCCGGTCCCTGCGCCTGCCTCCTTCACAGTCCTGGGAGCCAGGTGTGGGGACCACTTCGGCCCGGAAGCCTCCCGGTGCCGGGGAGGGCCCCACTATGAGGGAGTCTGGGGTGCCCTATGTGACTCACAGTGCTTGTTTGCAGCAAATGGAAATGACAGCAAGAAGTTCAAGGGGGACAGCAGGAGTGCAGGCGTGCCCTCCAGGGTGATCCACATCCGCAAGCTGCCCGGCGACGTCACCGAAGGGGAGGTCATTTCCCTGGGGCTGCCCTTCGGAAAGGTCACCAATCTCCTGATGCTGAAAGGGAAGAACCAGGTACAAGGCTCGGGCCAGTTGGGGTGGGTCCCAGAGGCATTCCTGGTATGAGTCGGCTCACCCTGTTACCATGCCCAGGCCTTCATTGAGATGCACACAGAAGAGGCCGCCAACACCATGGTGAACTACTACACATCGGTGACGCCTGTGCTGCGCGGCCAGCCCATCTACATCCAGTTCTCCAACCACAAGGAGCTCAAGACAGACAGCTCCCCTAACCAGGCGGTGCGGCACCCTCAGCTGTGGGTGGGTGGGGGCAGGGTGGGGCACGCGGGGTTGGGGCTGGGGGACTCACGGTCCTGTCCCCACAGCGGGCCCAGGCAGCCCTGCAGGCTGTGAACTCAGTCCAGTCAGGAAACCTGGCCCTGGCAGCCTCGGCCGCGGCGGTGGATGCAGGCATGGCCATGGCTGGCCAGAGCCCTGTGCTTAGGATCATCGTGGAGAACCTCTTCTACCCAGTGACCCTGGACGTGCTACACCAGGTGAGGGGACTGGGCTTCAGCTCTGGGCAGTGGGGCTGGTGCCTGGGCCCAGGCTGACCCACCCCTTCTCCCACAGATCTTCTCCAAGTTTGGCACTGTTCTTAAGATCATTACCTTCACTAAGAACAACCAGTTCCAGGCATTGCTGCAATATGCTGACCCCATGAGCGCCCAGCACGCCAAGCTGGTGAGTGGTCCCCAGGGCAGCGGTGCCCCTGGCCGCCAGGAGCCTGCTGACAGCCTCCTCACTGTCCCCACAGTCACTGGACGGCCAGAACATCTACAACGCGTGCTGCACACTGCGCATCGACTTCTCCAAGCTCACCAGCCTCAACGTCAAGTACAACAACGACAAGAGCCGCGACTACACGCGCCCTGACCTGCCGTCCGGGGATAGCCAGCCCTCGCTGGACCAGACCATGGCTGCAGCCTTTGGTGAGACGCCGGGGGCAGGCCGCCCGGGCAGGACTCGTAGTTCAGGCTAGGCGCCCACACAGCCCACCCCGCACCTATGGGTGGGGCCCTGGCAGCCGGCTCGCACCCGTGGGTGCGATGATTAGTGTCTCGTTTGTTTCTAGGTGCGCCTGGTATAATGTCAGCCTCTCCGTATGCAGGAGCTGGTTTCCCTCCCACCTTTGCAATTCCTCAAGCCGCAGGTACTCACACACTCGCCCCAGGGCCGCCTCTGCATGTCCACATCTCGCCAGTAGCTCTGCTTCCCCGGCGGCCAATGTGGCGCAGTGCGGGGGGCCAGCCTCCTGGGCGCGGAGTCTGGACAGGGCAGGCGTTCCCAGGCTGCTGAGCCCACTGAGGACCAGCGCCTGTGGTTGAAGGGATGCGCCCCTAGTAGTGCATTTTGAGCGGCCTGGTAAGCGGAGCGGCATGCACTGGGTGAGCACACCTGAGTGTCCCTCCTGGGGGCCAGGCACCCAGACGCGGAACAGTCCTGAGCCTGTTCTTCCGCCCGGCATGCTGCTTGCATGGTGACGGGCACCTGCGTGCACGCACGGCCAAGGCCACCGGGCTCGATCCTGCATCCAAGAAGCCTGAGTCTTCTGTGTTGTTGGCACATATAGGTGGTCAGGCCAGTATGGTGTGCTCTGAGGAGCAAGGAGGGTCGCAGGGCTGGGGGCCAGGCTGATGCCCCCACCACCCCCCCGCGTCTCTGTTTGCATGAGGATGGGCAAGACCGATTACCTTGTGGAGACTGGGCACCACACTCAGCTAACCCCATTCGCCCTGCAGGTCTCTCTGTCCCTAATGTACATGGGGCTTTGGCCCCTCTGGCTATTCCGTCGGCGGCGGCAGCAGCAGCGGCAGCAGGCCGGATCGCCATCCCGGGCCTGGCGGGGGCAGGCAACTCTGTCCTGCTGGTCAGCAACCTCAACCCCGAGGTATGTGACACCTCCGGGAATTAGGAGTTGGGAGTGCCCCCAGTCGTAGTGCAGATGAAGCCTCTGAGCGGGCACTGGGCTCTGGAGCTGGTCCAGGCCCAGCCATGCCCGAGGGCGTCCCCATCCTCCTCTCTGCGCTGACATCACTCACTGCTGCCTCCTTTCCCGCAGTGCTTGGAGTTCTCTTGTTTCCTTAACATCTTAATTTATGTTCCTAATTTCATGATGTTGAGAGTTGAAGTATTTGGTACACGAGAACAAACTTGAAATTTCCAGCCTAGCGAACATTGATGTGCAGAGGGGCGCCTTGAGAGGAGGGTGCAAGCTGAGGCCACCTGCCAGTCCATGAGGTGGCAGCCAGGCCTGGCTTGTCTCGGGGCTGGGTTAGTTAGCTCAGGGAGCTGGGGTCCAGTGATCGAGGCTCAGTATTTGCTTCTCGAGAGACGGGGTTCTTGTTTAATGAGCTGCTCTCCTGCCTGTCTGACCTCGTGTGACTCTCAGTCTCCCCAGTCCTGTCCCAGTTCCTCTGGTCAAGCTGTCCGCTCGCAGCGCCCGGCGAGCCTGACTGGAGGCTCCGGTGCAGGCTGAGGAGACGGTTCCTGGAGGGCCTGGTTGGGGGAGCGAGTGGGGGGCCAGCAGGCGCCACCTCCTCCCCGCGGAGGGTGCTCCGGCTGTCTGCCCGGCGTGTGGCCTGTAATGTGTGTGGTCTTGACTGATGGGGCACCGCGTGTTTTCTTATGTATTTACTGACCTGTGTTTTTGCTACTTTTTTTCTTTTCTCCCCTTCCCCTTTCCCAATTTTTTTTCTTGCCCTGATCCGGAATTTCTTTGCCAACTGACTGCACGGTACTTCTGCTTCCTGTTGTTGCTTGAAACAAAACAAAACCATAAATAAATAAAAAAACAAAATTCCCCCTCAAACCCTGCTCTCCGGAAACCAACCTGCCCTTGAATATTAACATCCTGACAACTTCATCATCCATCAACCTGCACGCCTGCGGGGCTGCCTCCTCGTGGTGGACGATTGGCAACTCGCCCCCTGACCTCTCCCTTTCCCTGTCCCTCGCTGCCTTGCTCTGCTGTCCTCTAAAGAGAGTCACACCCCAAAGCCTCTTTATTCTTTTCGGTATGTTATCGTTCACACTTTTATTACCTTGTTTTCATGTAGTTGAGGTGGTCGTTACGCCCTGAGATTCCGACGCGTGCGGCCTGGGCTGCGGTTGCGTATTTATCTGGACTCTGTAGAGCACGGTTCCCTGCCCGCATGCCCTTGGCAGCGTAAATGTGTCGGTAGCATGCTACAGGATGGTTCCTTGGCAATTGACCTTTCCTGGATTTTATGGCTTCTTTGCGGAAGGCAGCCCTCCCAGTCATGCTCCCTGTGTCTAGACAGGTTCTCAGAGGCAGAATAAGCAAACTGGGGAGAGCCAGCCCTGTGTGGGAGTGTGGGTCGCGGGGGACGGCGGGTGGGCGGCTGGGGCCTGAGGCTCAGCCCCCTGTCCCTGTGCTCTTGAAGGCGTGTATGGAGATGTGCAGCGCGTGAAGGTCCTGTTCAACAAGAAGGAGAACGCCCTGGTGCAGATGGCCGACGGGAGCCAGGCCCAGCTGGGTAAGGGGTGGCCCGGGAGGGCGGGGCTGTGGGTGGTGCCCAGGGCCCTCAGGTCACGTGTGCTGTCTCCCCCCACCCACCCACCCCAGCCATGAGCCACCTCAATGGGCACAAGCTGCACGGAAAGCCAGTGCGCATCACACTCTCTAAGCACCAGAGCGTGCAGCTGCCCCGCGAGGGCCAGGAGGACCAGGGCCTGACCAAGGACTATGGAAACTCACCCCTGCACCGTTTCAAGAAGCCTGGCTCCAAGAACTTCCAGAACATCTTCCCACCCTCGGCCACTCTGCACCTCTCCAACATCCCGTGAGTGCCTCTGTCTCTCAGATGCTGCCATTATCTTATGATACCTCCTTTCTGGGGCCCTTACCCATCCCTGGACATTCCTGTCCTAAGGGAATGATCTTGACCTTGCACAGACAGGCTCACACCTCTCTCCATTTGCAGGCCCTCCATCTCTGAGGATGACCTCAAGCTTCTCTTCTCCAGTAACGGCGGGATCGTCAAAGGGTTCAAGTTCTTCCAGTGAGCAGAGCCCCCTCCCCCACTGTCCCCAGGCTCCCTGGCCCCTTGCGGCTCCTCATACCTGTGTTCCCCCACCCCTTGCAGGAAGGACCGCAAGATGGCGCTGATCCAGATGGGCTCAGTGGAGGAGGCCATCCAGGCGCTCATCGACCTGCACAACCATGACCTGGGTGAGAACCACCACCTGCGGGTGTCCTTCTCCAAGTCCACCATCTAGGCCGCCACCCAGGACCAGCCTGCCGGGCAGCCGGCGACAACTTCCATCATTCCAGATAAAAAGCCACTTTAAAAAGCAGCTGAAGTGACCTTAAAAGACCAGAGATTTTATTTTTTTAAAAGAGAAATCAGTTTACCTGTTTTTAAAAGAAATTAAATCTAATTCACTTGCTCACCTTGGGGAGGTGGGGTGCCAGCCTCAGGCTCTTGGTGACAGTGGACGGCACCACCCGCCCAGCCCCTGCCCGTGCCTTCTGCTGCCTGCAGGGCGGGCGCTCCTAAACCCCCACTCGGCTTTCTTGTGCCTTAAACCCGCTGCTCTGGCAGAGCTTGCGGGGTCAGCCTCCCCTGGGATCATGTGCCTGGTGTGGTGGGGGGCTGTGGCCGCCACCCAATCCTTCAATCAAGTGTGTGATTCTCCCCCAGCCTTGGGGCCTCCCCGGACCCTTCCCTGTTGCTTCTTCAGCTTTGTTTTCACTGTAATCTGTATTATGCTTCGATGCAGCTGCAGACACCTGTGCCTAGCAATATTTCCAGTTGACCAAATATTCTAATCTTTTTCATTTATATGCAAAAGAAATAGTTTTAAGTAACTTTTTATATAGCAAGATGATAAAAATGGTATGAGTGTAACCTAAACTTTTTCCTTGTGGTATGACCTTGTATACTGTACTTTTATTTTATTCCTTGTCATTGAGTCGCAGGGCAGGATCTAGTTTCCAGGGCAGACACAGCGGGGCCGGCATCTGCCGCCCGATGCCTTACACCTGACTGTCCTTTCTCCAAGGACAAGTGCTCTTCAACTTTCAGGGTTACTTTTTTTCCTGCAAATTTTGGACCAAAGTTTTGTTTCTGTTATTTTCCTGCCTCTAATGCTGGGACCCCAGGAGGTGGGGCAGCAGCTCTCCCCTCCGGTCTTCATGCCTCGTCCTGCACTCACGGGTCCAAGGGGTGCCCTATACGCAGGCCTCTGCTGGCCGGCCCTCACTCGGGGCCTGGGCCTCAAGTTTCCATGTCGGGGTGGAACAAGGGTGTAAATATTTATAATTTTTTATACCTGTTGTAAGACGTGAGGGGCAGCAAATGCGGTTTTTTATGGTGACACAGATGTATATTTTGATAACAGCAATTACAGGCTCAGTATTGTAAGGAGCACGGCAGGCCCCGCCCGCTGCCGGCTTGTAATGCAGAGAGAACTGAATTAAAGCGATTTTATAACAACTCCTACCTTTTCTGTAGGCTCTTTTTTCCTGTCCACATGTAGAAGGCGGTCTGGCCAGTCTGTACTGGACTCTGAATAAACTCTCTGTATCCTGCACTCGATTCCCCTCTTTATTGGGCCTGTTGGTTTCACTGCTGTTTCTTCTTCTGTAAACTCGGCTATGTTATCCTTCATGTGTGGGGGTTTCAGCCCCACCCCTACACCCAGTACTCCAGAAAGACTCAGACTGCGAGCTCTTCTCCAGGATCACCTTTTATTGTCTACCAGGACCCCCTGCTCCACCCCCCATCCCCGCCCTCAGTCCTTGAACCTGCGGGCAGCCTGCATCTTCCGGTAGTAGCTCTCGGCCTCGGCCTCTGCCACCTCCCTATCACCAAGCGCCAGGCCTGCTTTGCGCCGCAGCGTTGACTCCCGGCTGCCTGGTCCCAGGGCACCATCGACTGCACCCAGTGGGGGCAGCCCCTCACCCGTGGCCAGGTTGACAGTGGCCACGGCCCCAAACCGTGGCTCCTCCTGGTCCACATCACTGACTGATGAGCCTGGGGAGATGCCCGGGGGCTTGGCCCCACCGCGGAAGCTGCGGGCCAGGTCCCCCAGCTCATAGCCACTCTCTCCCTCCACCCCCTTGGACCCGACTCCTGCCGCCTTCCACTCCCAGGGCCCATTACCCGCGGACAGGTGGACCACAGGGTGGTGGGGTGCGTGTGCATCAATGGTGACGATGCTGGCAGAGTCGCGGTCAGACGGGGACCTGTACTGGGAGGAGTCGGAGCTGGCACTGGATGAGGATGCCGTCTCGGCTGCCTTGGGGCCAGGTGCACCTGGAGCCTTGGACATGGCGATGACCTGCAGTAGCCGGGGTGGGTTGGCCACACGGGGCTGGGCTGAGGCCGCGGCCACCGTAGCTCCACTCTTCTCAGCCATCATGAGCCACTTGGCCCGCACAGCCGCGCTGCTGTTGGGGGAGAGGCCAGCTGCTGCCTGTGCCCCCTCCTCGGGGATATGAACCAGAGGTTGCGGTCCAGCCCGAGGTGGCAGGATGACACGTGGCCCGAGCCCTGGCCGAGCCTGGACTGTGGGGTACAGTGAGGGAGGTGCTGGACCCCCTTCCTCCCCCTCCTCCTCCTCCTCTTCCTCCTCCTCCTCCTCTTCCTCCTCAGCCATGGGCTCTGCGGGCGCCCGCAGGTGTGCAGGGCTGCCCTCGTCCGGCAGCCCCAGGCCTCGGCCCTCCAGCGACTTCTGCTTCCATTCACTAATGAGCTGCTTGGAGCGGGAGGCGTCCAGTGGAACATGGATTGTCATGTGGCGGCGGGCGGGGTCATCTAGCGAGGGCGTGCTGACACGGGGCAGTGTGTGGCTGAAGGTCACCATGTTCTCCTTGCCCATGGGGCTGCGCGGGGCCAGCAGGTCTACATCCACGCTGGCCCGCTTCAGGCTGCCCAGCGAGGTCTTGTCGCGGGCCACAGGCCGGGACACGCCCTCCAGCCGGCTGGGTGGACCTAGCTCATCGGTGCTCACGGACTTGTTCTGCTGGTACACTGAGTCGTGGCCCCGCTGGGTCAGGGCCCTTAGCGCGTCCTTAGTTGGCACCGGGGCCGCTGGTCTCTCTGCCGGTGGGGCCTGGAAGTTGCCCACTGCATGGCAGGCCTAGAGATGAGATGGGGACTGGGTGTGAGAGCTGTGGCTGGAGACCAGGGTCCCCACCGGGCCACAGATATGCCTTGGGGGTCAGAGAGGGGGAAGTCCACCTTTCTCCCCACAGGACAAATTCTGGCCTCTGGCTACTTTGCACATTTGGCAAGTCTGGGCTCATGAGATTCTGCCTCCAACTCCCAAGGGAGAAGACGGTAGTGTCCCCCAGGGGGGGTGGGGCTGGCCTTCCCCCTCGGGCTCCCTGTTTGGCCCCTCACCAGGTAGGCCGCTATGCCAGCCCCAATGAGGAAGCCTGCGTAGACGTCCACCGGGTGGCTGCGGTACTGTGTGATCTGGGTGAGGCCGCAGACGCCTGCCGCAATGGCGAAGGAGAACACCAGGATGGGCTTCAGCAGCTTGGTGGTGTCCGAGATGACCGAGTTGAAGTACATCTGCCAGGGGACAGGTGGGTGGTCAGGGCAGTTGGTCCCTGTGGGGCATCTGGGGTGCGGGGCAGCACTCACCGACACGTAGACAGCAGCAAAGGCAGACAGAGTGGCATGCTGGGATGGGAAGGTCTTCCTGCAAGAAACACCCAGGTGAGCCCTGAGGCTCTGGGACCTGCCTTAGTTTCCCCACATGCTTGTTGGGACAGGGCCAGGGGTGCTCACCGAGCAGACAGGATGGCATGGGTGTCGTGGCCAGAGCATATGTCCTGTGTGATGTAGGGATTGGCCTCACATGACGTGCCCAGCAGGGTGTAGTTGGGTTTGCAGACAGTCAGGAAGAAGGGTGCATGGTAGCCCGTGGCGAGCTGGATCACGTCAGTCACCAGGGCCGTGGCACACAGGCCAAACACGTGGACACCTGTGGAGTGGGAGTGTAAGGGCCAGACACGGGAGCTGGGGCCAGACCCACCACCCTCGGTGCTCAGATGCCATGGGGGACTCACCTACAAAGCGCACCGTCCGCCGAAGGAAGGAGTTGAAGTTGCAGCCGCCGGCATGGATGCTGCCCTCGGGCCCACCTGGGCCCCCGCTGCGGCCCCACAGCCGGGACTGTAGACAGTACAGCATGCCTTCGCCCACCATGATCTGTGGACATGGAGGTGCTCAGCAAGGCTCTGGCCGGGGGCTCACAGCCAGCCCGGCCCTGCCCTGGGACTCACCGAGGCTGCGGGTGCAGCAAAGGCCAAGCTGAGGAGCATGAGCAGTGGGATGAGCTCTTCACTTGTCTCCACGTAGGGCATGGACAGTGTGCGGTCGTAGCACTGGAAGCCCACCTTAGCTGGCTTGAAGAGGTCGGTCAGCTCCAGGAAGTAGAGGGACACGATGGAGGATGCCACTATGGGCAGCTGCAGGAAGAATGCTGGCCAGGGTCATACCACGCTCGTTCACTGAGTGAGTCATCCGCCCACAAATTCAGTCCTATCACTGACCCATCCACCCACCTGTGCTGTTCACCCACTGATCAGCTCATTCATCAACCGAGTCACCCACCACCCATATGTGCATCTAACAGAGCCATTCCTGCACCCAAGATTAACTCGTCAATCCACTAAGCACCCTATCAACTTCCAACATCCAACTATTCATTTAGTCATTTTCCATCCATCTGACCCCCACCCATCTGTCTATCCACTGATCCTCCCTTCCTTCTATCCATCTATCCCCTCATCTTTAATTCCTTCCATCCATCCACCCACCCATCTAGCCATTGTCTTCCATCATCCATCAATCCACCATCCATTCATCCATTTACTCATGCTTGATTCCTTCCTCCATCAACCCATCCATCCATATATCCATTCACTATTACATCCATCCAGCTACCACCAATTAAACCATTTATCCTTTCATCCAAACACCCACCCCTCTGTCCGTCAACTTTCAACATCCATCCATCCACTTATTCATTATCCATCTGATACCCACCTACTAACTCATCCTTCCTCTCATCTATCATCCATCCATGCATCCACTCATCTTTCCTTCCTTTCTTCCATTTATCCTATCTACCTGCCTATCCTCCCATCCATCCACCTATCATCTATCCATCATCCCATTCATCCACTCATCCAATTATCCTTTCATCCAAACACCTATCCTCTGCCCACCAAATTCCAACATCCATTCATCCAATTATTCATTTTCCATCAATCCACTACCCATCTGTCCATCTATACACCCACCCTCCTTTCTGTCCATCCATCCATATACACATCCCTTCTGCTGTCCTTCCATCATCCATCCAATCTACCATTCATCCACCCCTCCTTCCTTCATGTATTCACCCATTCATCCATCATCCATTTATCCATCCACACCTGCTTCCTTCCATCTATCTACCCATACATCCATTCACTTACTCTCCCATCCATTCATCTACCCATCTGCCATCCTCCCTCCCAAAATAAATCCATCAATCCATCATCCATTCCTAAATCCACTATCTATCCATTACCCGTCCATTCAATCATCCATTCATCCAGACACCCATCCCTCCATCCATCAACCTCCATCTATTCATTTATCCATTTTCTAACCATTAAGCCACTCGCCCATCTACCCATCTGTTCATCCATCTACCCATTCTCCCATCCATCCCTCCATAAATTTCCATCAGCCATCCACCCACCTACTCACCTGCCCATGCTTCCATTCATCCTTCTGCCCAACCACTCATCTACCCACCCACCCTTCCTTCCATCCACCCATCCTCACATCCATCCATGAATCAACTATCCATCCACTTACCATCTATCCATCAACTCACATATCCAATCACCCATCCCTCTATCCATCAACTTCCAATATCTTTCTATCCATTTATTCATTTCCCATCCATCAGGCCACCCAGCCAGCCACATATCCATCCTGCCATCCATCCTCCATCCTTCCTTCCACCCATCAACCTACCCACCCATCCACTCACCTGTCCCTCCATCAACCCATCCATCTATCATTCATTTATTCAAAAACATCCACCCATAAACTTACAACATCTTTCCATCCATTTATTCATTATCCATCCATCTGACCACCCATGCTCCCATGTACCACCCATCTATCCATGCCCTGACTCATCCACCCACCTATCATCCATATATCCATCTTTCATCTCCATCCATCAATCCACCATTCATTCATCCATCTACTTATGCCTGTTTGGTTGTTTCCTTCCATCCATCCATATATACATCTACTTACTCACCCATCTATCTACCCATCCATTGACCCACTAACCCACCATGCACCCACCCATCTATCCATCAACTTATTTATTTCCCCCAGTTAACTGTCATCCATCCAGTCCACCATCCATCCTCCCTTTTTTCCATCCATCCAAGCAACCATCCTCCATCCTTCACCGATCAATCTACCTTCCATCCATCCACTTATGTTTGCTTGCTTACTTTTTCATTCCTTCTACCCATCCACTTACCCAGTCACCCATCCATCCATCCTTCCTTCCATTCATCCATCCATCCATCCATCCACCCACCCACCCACTAATCACTTCATTCATTCCTCTCCAAGGCACCTTTGCTGCCTTGAACAATCTGGGAAGGGCAGACAGGTTCCTTCCTCTTGGCCTCTTCTCTCAAGGACGGATGGATGGATGGATGCACTTAGACCTGCCTCTGGGGTCATGGCCCTCCTTGGAGACATCCTTCCTGGCTCCAGCCTGTTCATCTCTTCTGCTGCTTTTTCTCCTCTGCACCCCATACCCCTACATGCCAGCTTCACACTAAGCCCCGGGAAAATGGGTGTTGGGCCTGAATAAATGAATTTTTATTTATAAATGAATTCTTTGAGTTGCTCATTCACACAACTGTCCTGCACAACCTGATCATGTGCCCCCAGGTGATGGGCACAGGGTACACATGACGTTCTTTCTTGCTCAGAGCAGTTATGAGGAACAGGTGGGAGGTTGAGCTTCGGGAAAGCTGAGCTGCACCTGACCGAGTTGCTGACAGTGTGCTCAAGGAGGGCAGCGGGGCAGGCTTTACACCGCCACTCACTCACCCACTCACACTGCAAAGCACTGACTGAGCAGTTTCCAGTGGAAGCAAACCCTCCCAGTGTCCTCTGCCTCCCCTCTGGTCCATGGGTCTCAAACTGATGCATCCACTGGGGCCAGCACATCCGGGACCAAAGTGTAGGTGGGCCCCTGGGGCTCAGCTGCCTTGGGAAGCCCCCACCTCCACTCTCTCTCTACAGTGCCTTGAGCAGGGCCTCCGCTCTCCATGCAATCCTGGCTGGAGGCTTCCAGAGAGGAAATGGCCAAAGTTGGGTGAGCTGGGTTTGAAGGAGCTGGGCTGGTGGTGTCCAAGGAGCATTTATGGAGCACCTGCTGCATGAAGGCAGGAGGCCCAAGGCAGCTGAATGAAGCGGTTCATGGCCACCTGCCTGGGCTTGCATCATGGCTCCTCCCCTTCCCTGTGCCTCAGTCTTCCGAGCTGAAAACAGGAACAATACAGTGGCCACCCCGCCGGATGTCTGTGTAGGACTGGATGAGCAAACACATGGAAAGCACTTAGCATCTGGCTCAGCGGGCAGATGGTGTCCGGCCACAGAGAGGGTTTTAGGGTACAACTAACATCAGCAAATCTTTCCACAAGAGGGTCACGTTGAACACCTCCCCCACGCCTTTCCAAGCCCCCGGCAAAGTGGCTGTAATGCCTGGCCAGCTCCCCCTGCTTCTCCTCCAGCCCTCTGCCCACATCTCCCTGCCAGACCCAGCTGGAAGCACCTGGTGGCAGGGTGGGTTGGTGGCAGGGGCCCCACTTCAGAGTCTGCCACTCCCTGAGGGTCTGTAAGTGCTTCCTAAATCCCACCACCCACTTCTCACTGCTTCCAGAGACCCTCAGCTGAAAACCAGGAACCCCTCAGAGCATATCTGCCCCAATGGAAAATCATTCACACACTCACGATGGCGGGCTAGCGTGCTTGCTTTGGGGGCATGTGTATTTAAGAATGAATAAATGTAATACTGGGCTTCCCTGGTGGCTCAGACGGTAAAGAATCTGCCTGCAATTCAGGAGACCCGGGTTCGATCCCTGAGTCGGGAAGATTTCCTGGAGAAGGCAGTGACTACCCACTCCAGTATTCTTGGACTTTCCAGGCAGCACTAGTGGTAAAGAACTTGCCTCCCAATCCAGGAGATGTAAGTGATGCAGGTTCGATCCCTGGGTCTGGAAGATCCCCTGGAGGAGGAAATAGCAACTAGCAACCCACTCCAGTATTCCTGCCTGGAGAAGCCCATGGACGGAGGAACCTGGTGGGCTACAGCCCACAGGGTCGCAAAGAGTCCGACACTACTGAAGGAACTTACCACACACACACAAACATAATGCTGGCAGTACAGCAAATGCAGACCAGGGCTGGGATATGGCTTTGCACCTCTCAGGTTGGTCAAAATTCAAACATCACCAACACAGGTGCAGACACAACTATGGGGAAACAGGCAAGTGCAGGGGCCTCAGTAGGAGGAATCTGGGGTCTTTCCACACCCTGCTCGCTACAGATGCACAAAGCAGACAAGCTCTGCATTCTGTGCAGGGTGACACAGGCCAAAGAGTTTACAGTCTCCTGCTAGGAATGCCTGTGAGACATCAAGGCTAGGAAACCCCCCAAATGCCCAACTCCCTAGGGCTGGCACTGGAGTACTACGGGGCAGTGAAAAATGATGGGGCAATGGTAAACAAAGATCTCTGCTAGAAACACCAAGGGCAGGGACTTCGCTGGTGGTCCAGTGGCTAAGACTCCGCACTTCCAGGGGCCCAGGTTTGATTGCTGGTCAGGGAACTAGATCCCACATGCTGCAACTAAAGATCCTGCATTCCACAATTAAGACCCCGCCTGCAGCCAAAGAAGAAAAAGGCCAAAAAAGGCCGAGGACAGAACCTGCATTTCTACGGGTGGTGGGGGAAGGGCTACATACAGTGAACTTGAATGGAAGGCTGGCTGTAGTCGTTTCAGTCCTGTTGGACTCTTTGCCACCCCACAGACTGTAGCCTACCAGGCTCACTGTCCATGGGGATTCTCCAGGCAAGGATACTGGAGTGGGTTGCCCTGCTCTCCTGGGGATCTTCCTGATCCAGGGATTGAACTCACAACTGTTACTCTCCTGCATTGGCAGGTCGGTTCTTTACCACTAGCACCACCTGGGAAGCCCCGAATGAAAGGCTTTCTGGAAAGGGACACAGGTGAGAGTAGTGGGAAGTTGAGGGGAGCTGAGGGTGAGGGGCTGCCTCCGTGTGGCCTGTAGAACACTGAGGAGGAATAACCTACTGTAATAAGGATTCAAATGCAAACTTGAAAAACTAACCAGGTTTTCTGCCTGTGGGGGAGGTAACCAGCCATCTGGGTGACCCTGCTCAGGGTAGGGTTGGGTACTATCTGCTCAGGTCCGGGGGACTTCTCCACCCACGCCCAGCCTGGGCCCCTCACTCCAGCCGAGTTTCCTGGTGTGTAGAGCAGGAGGCATTGTGGGTAACCCAGGTACTGATCAGGTGGATTCGCCTCACCAGCACTTCATCAGCGCTCAGGATGTGCCCGGTGGCTGCACTTAACTATCTTATTTTGCAGCACTCCTGAGGCCCTCACTACATGCGCAGCCTGTTCTGTCAGAGCTCAGGAAGTGCACGAGCCTCCACGATTAGCAGAGGAGGAATTTCAATTCAGACACTCAGGCCTCCGGCCTTCACGTTGCAGGAAGACATCGCATCCATACCGCGCCCCCCTCCCCGCCCGCCCACCGCGCCCAGCACCTTGCTCCAGCCCCTTCGTGTGAGCGGCTGACCCGAACCCCGGACTGAAGGTCCCGCCTCGAGCATCTGTCCAGCTTCCGCAAAGCCCAGAACATTCTCTTGCAACTCCTACTCGTCCTGCAAAGCCCAACTGTTCTGACCGCCCTCCCCGCGCCCCCACACACCCAGGCCCCTGGCTGTGCTCGCCCCGGTCCCTCGGCGTGGGGGTCCCCAGGGCCGGCTAAACGGAGGCCTCTGCCCTGCCCCCACCAGCGCGACCTCCCCCCAGTCACCTCCACGAAGTAGAAGCAGGGCAGAAGCGTCATGCTGTCCTTCGGGCTTTTATTCTTCTCCTTGGTCGAGATCATGGTGTCGGGGGCGCCACAAACCGTAGTTGGAGGGGACAAAGCCGCGCTGGAGGAGGGGAGGCGCAGACTGAGCCCTGGGGGACCAGGTGCCCGGCGCCCGCGGAGGAGCGGCGGGCCGGGATGCACAGAAAACGCCCAGGGAAACTGAGGCCGCGAGGCGGGGGCCGCGGCCGCCCCTGGCGCACTGCGGTCCTGCCCAACCCTCCGGCTGCCTCCCCGGATGGAGGGGCCGCGAGAGGGCTCGGCAGAGAGGGCGGGGTCGGCCTGGTCGAGAGCCTCCGGGCCGGGGTCCCACCCGCGAGTCAGGGCTGGGGCCTCCGGGACCCGGAGGGCCGGAGCCGGTGGAGGGGTGGGGTCCGCGCTCCGCCCGCAGGCCCCTCACCTGGCGCGCCCGCGCTCGGAGGGCGGAGCTGGCGGCGGCGGGGGCTGCGGCGCGGCGGGCACAAAGCCGGCCCCGCCCCCGCGCGGGCGGAGTGGGGAGCGGAGAGCGAGCGGCCCCGCCCGGTCTGAGACCCCGCGCCTGGCGGCCTGGAGGCTGCGCCTTTGTCTCGGCGCTTCGAGGGCGCCGCGCGCGTCCGTCGCCTTCCCCGCCTCCCGGCTCCGCGCCCTCGGTCTCTGGGTCTCTGGGATCTACGTCCCCCGCGGCGGGGAGCACTAACCGGGGTCTGAGGGTTCCTCCCCTCCCTGGCGGCTCAGATGGTCCCCGGTAGCCCCATCCAGGCTGGACGCGGGCGGGGTCTCCGGGTCTCCCGCTTCTCTGCCCCCCTCCCCGGTACGCGTTTCCATGGCGAGTTCCCTGGGCGCCCGGGCCATCGGGAGACAAAAGAAGTTGGGGGTGGGGGTGGGGGCGCTGTCTCGCTCCTGGGCCCGCGCCTCGCCCACCTGCCCTGCATCTTCCCCCAGCCACTCGGGGTCCACCCTCCACTGTTCCGACCGCGGCCCCTCGCCTGGCTCGCAGCATCCGAGGCGCAAGGCCCGGGATGCTCCGCGATGCGCGCGGAGCGGGAGGGCCCTCGTGGTGAATTCACGTGAGGCTCCTTAGGCGGCGCTTGTTGTTTGCAGGTGTTTCCACAGTCATGAGGGGTGGGGGCCAGCTAACCATCGTTTGACAAATGGGGAAACAGACCCCCGGGCACTTAAATCACTGTCCACAGTCTTCAGGCCCCAGACGGCAGGATTTTCTTTGGCTCATTTTGTTCACTATCTCCTGTACACCTAGCCCGGTACAGTCACGGGGGAGCCGTCGAGAACCGGGACAGACCCTCAAAATAAGTCCCGCGGTTAAACGTCCAGTTGGATAGGGGGGTTGGGGGAGGGCTGCGCGGCCGGAGAGCCCAGTGTGTGCAGCCGTCCATACTCCAGACCCTTCCTGGCTGTGGCCCTTCTTGTGTTAAGACAATCAACTCCATGTGTCTTCAAAGATGATCCTCCGTGTGGTTAAGGGTGGAGTCCAGAGAGTTGATCCCACCGGGGTCTCAGTTCCCTCACCTGGAAATGGGCGTAACAAGACGGCTTGGTGTAGGGGACATATTTGGCATGTCTGTCCCACCTCCCCAGGCCTGATGCCCACTTGGACTCCGTTTCCCAGCCAGGCAGGGGCAGAACCTGGGCTGGACAGCCGTTGGGAATCGCTGGTGTTGAAAGGTGACCACAAACTGTCCTCTGGAGGTAGGAGGAAGGGAAATGGGGCAATCATGCTTGATGCCTCCTGGGGGCATGGGCAGAAACGAAGGGGTGTCCCCAGAGACCTTCCTGACAGCTTGGGGAACCAGGAGAGAGTCTGGGGTAGTATCAGGAGTGGGGGGGGGGAGCTTTTTCCTCCTTGGATCCCCAGTGGTGGAGAGGGAGTGAGGTCCAGCTCTGATGGTACGTCGCCCAGCAGCAGCCAGGGGTGAGGGGGTGGGGGGTGGGAGGGTGATGACTTGATTTTGGGCACTAGGGAGCCATGGCAGAGTTTAGAGCAGGCAAGAGGGTGGAACACACCAGGTGCTGCTCAGAGACTCCTGAACACATTAATACACTTGATGCTCAACACAGCTCTGTGTGGTGTGTGGGCGGGGGGGGGGGGGGGGGCGGCATTAATGTCCTGCTGCACAGACAGGGAAACTGAGGCCCAGAAAGGGGCCCCTGAGATCATCCAGTAGGAAGGGATGTAGGAAGGGACCTCTGGACCCCAGCGTCACCAGCTGTGCTCTGGGCAAGACGGCAGCTGGGTCCACAGGAACAGACGGTGTGGGTGGCATGCTGGGGACCGGGGCAGGGGGTGGGGGGAACCATGGGTGGGATCCTAGGAGGGTGGAGATGGGAAGCAGTCTTGGGGGGGCGGACACTGGACTGGGGTAGGGTCCGGTCCTGGGGGCTGTGCTAGGGACACGGCTCAGCTGTGGGACCATAAACACAGCAGGGATCAGTCTCAACCCCAGGACCCCACCATTTCAGCTCGGCGGATTACCCTGAGACCTAGCAAGGGACCCTGACACCTGCTGCCTCCACCTTCCCCAGTACTGCCCTGGAAGAGCCCCCCACAGCCCCAGACACCAACTGGTGACCTGAGACGTAGGGTCCACCACCAGCCCAACCTCTTGGTGTCACCTTGGAAATAAATCCTCTTTTAAAAAATACTTGAGGTGTCAGAATTCCCTGATGGTCCAGTTGTTAAGAATTCACCTGCCAATGCAGGGGATGTGGGTTCAATTCCTGGTCCAGGAAGACCCCACATGTTGCAGAGCAACTAAACCCATGTGCCACAACTACTGAGCCCGAGTGTGGAAACTGGTGAAGCCCACATGCCCTAGAGGCCGTGCTCCGCAAGAGAAGCAACTGCAGTGAGAAGCCCCCACAATGTAACTAGAGAGCAGTCCCTGCTCACTGCAGCTAGAGAAAGCCCGCATGGCAGCAAAGACCCAGCACAGCCATAAATAAATAATAAAAGCTGAGGTGTCAAAAATAAGTAAAAATTTTAAATTGATGTGAAATTCACATGACATAAGATCAGCCATCGTAAGTTATACCATCCACTGGCTTTTGGAAGATTTAGAGTTGTGCAACCATTTAATTCTAGAACATTCCATGTCCCCCAAAGAAACCCTGTTTCCTTCAGCTATTATTCTCCTAACCCCCTAAACCCCCAGTCCCTGACAACCAGGAACCCACCCTGTGTGTCTGTGGATCGCCCTGTTCCGGACGTTTCCCATCAGTGGAATCACACCCTGTGTGTCTTTCTGTGTCTGCTTCTCTCACCGAGCATCGTGTTCTCAGGGTCTGTCCATGTGGTAGCGAGTGTCAGGGCTTCACCCCTCTTCACAGCTGAGGGATGCTCTCATGTGTGGAGGGACACGTTTGTCTGCTGAAGGGCATTTGGTTGCCTCCAGATCCTGGCAGCCATGACTCACGCTGTGAACATGCGTGTGCAGGTTTATGGGCCCTGTTTTCAGTTTTCCTGGGCCTGCACCTTGGAGTGGAGGTGCTGAGTAACAGGATAATTCAGTCTTTGAGGAGCTGCCTGGCTTTCCCTAGCGGCTGCAGGGTTTTGCATCTCAGCCAGTGTGTCTGAGTTCCAATTTCCCACCTCCTCACCAACACTGTGTTTGTTCTGCCCTTTTCATCCTAGCCATCCTAGTGGGTGTGAAGTGGTGTCTCGCTGTGGTTTTCATTTGCATTTCCCTGGTGACTAATAATTTTAAACATCTTCATGGCATGTTGGCCGTTTGTGTATCTTGGGAGAAATGTGTATTCAAACTTTCTGCCCATTTTTAAGTGGATGGTTTGTTTTTGTTGTTGAGCTGTGAGAGCTCTTTATATATTCTGGATACGCAACCCTGTGTTTCTCTCTGCTTGGCCTCATCTCTTGCTCAGGTACTGGATGCCTAAAACTTCTGAAGACCCTACTTTGAGGCCGGAGAAGGGCAGGCAATGTCTCCAGTACCTTAAAGCTCTGGGGGCTCCATGCACCTGCCCACTATATAGATGCGCAGACTAAGGGCAGGTGGGGGACCCAGCCACATACCTACAGGTAAAAATCCTGTAGGTGAAAAGCTGGCCACAAAGGGCCACAGAGTTTGTGTGAGTCCGCTGATGGGAAACATCAAGAACAGGCAAATCCACAGGCACAGAGAGTGGGTTCATGGTTATCAGGGGTTGGGGGACAGGGTGTGACTTCTGATAGCTACTTTTTTCTTTTGGGGTGATGAAATGTTCTAAAATTGGGGTGATAGCTGCATAACTCTGTGAAGACACTGAAAACCATGAAACTGCATGCTTTAATCCAGCAAGTTGTATGGTACTTGAATTATATCCCAATAAAGCTGTTTAAAAAAAAAAAAGCAGGGACTTCCCTGGTGGTCCAGCAGCAAAGACTTCACACTCCCAATGCAGGGGGCCCAGGTTCAGTTCCTGGTAGGGGCACTAGATCCCGCATGCTGCAATTGAAAGATCCCACATGCCCCAACTAAGATCCGACACAGCCAAATAAATAATAAAATAAAAAGCAGTAAAGAACACACACACACACGAAGCCAGCAGAACTCAATCCCAGGCCAGGTGGGCAGTGGTGGGCCCCAGCACTCAGGCTAGGAAGCCGGGCAGAGCTACGAGTGGCAGCTGGGTGGTGGCCTGACCCACACAGAGGAGTGGCCCAGTATCCAGAGGGGAAGACAGAGGGTGCAGGCTGGCACTTGGAGAGTCCAGGCAGGTTCCAGGAGCGGCCAACTGGGGAGGTTTTGGGCAACTTCCTCTGCTCCCGCCAGGAGGGGCTGGACCTGGGGGGTGTGCGCTAACGGTTGAGGCCCCAGGGTATAAAGGCGCCCTGTCCCAAGCCACCCTCAGCGGCCCCATCATGACAGCACTCAGACTCCTGGCCGTGCTGGCCAGCCTGCTAGCAACCTCCAGGGCTGGTGAGTGCCCGCCCCAGGCCAGGTGTCTGCATCTGTGCAGGGGTTCAACTGCAGGGGACAGGCCTGGGGGAGAGGGACTGGCGGGTGTCGGCCCCAGTTTCCCAGACACAAGGCTCAGGGAGGGACAGTGAAGCAACCAGGCCCAGGCCATACAGCCAAGCTGGCCCCGACAAGCCCCGGGAGGGTGGGGACCTGTCCTTTTAGGGAACAGGGGTGTGGGAGGCTGGGGTCTCCCTGGGTATGGGGCTGAGACTGGGGGGCTGCAACACACCCTCCTCTCCCCCCAGGCTCGGCCCCTCTGGTGGACATAGTGGGCGGCAGGAAGGCCCGGCCGCAGGAGCTCCCATTCCTGGCTTCCATCCAGAAACAAGGGAGGCACTTCTGTGGGGGCGCTCTGATCCACCCCAACTTTGTCCTGACAGCGGCCAGCTGCTTCCAGAGCCGGTGAGCCGGGGGCCATGGAGTGGGCAGGGGTGCTGAGAGCGGGAGAGAGCTCGGGGGGCGGGGGGGTGTGCCTAGCAGGTGAGGAGGGGAGGGGTTGGCAAGGGGGCCTGGTCTTAGGAAGGGTTGAGGGGCTTAGAGAGGGAAATGGGGCCCTGGAAACAGAGCGAGATGCAGCTACAGAAGGAGGATGAACAGAGGCCTGACCATCACTGATGTCCTTTCTCTGGCTCCTGGGCCGTGAGCCAGCAGGCTGGTAATTCCCTACCTTATTTGCAAGCCTGCCCCCATGTAAGTGCCCGCCTGGTGGGTGTAGAAGGCTGGGGGCTTGTGGGGAAGCCCAGCCTGGTATCTGTCCCCGCCTGCTCTTAGGAACGCTGGGATTGCCACCGTGGTGCTGGGTGCCTATGACCTGAGGCGTCGGGAGCGGTCCCGGCAGACATTCTCCATCAGGAGCGTCAGCGAGAATGGCTATGACCCCCAGCAGAACCTGAATGACGTGCTGCTGCTGCAGGTGGGGAAAGGAGTGGGGAGCTGGCGTCAGCCTGAGGGGCTAAGGGGGAGCAAGCCATGTGCAGGGAGCCTGGGGTTTAAATCGTACAGCCAAGTGCACAATCCACTTAGCCAGCCTCTGGATCCTGGACACTGAAGTTGTTTCCAGATGTTTTTGTTATGACAGAATCACAATGAGTTTTTGTGCATATTTCTTTGTGAAAGTTTTCCCAGAGCAGCCACAACAACTGAGCCAACTTACCCTTCCACTAGCAGAATTTAAAACTGCCTGTTTCTCCACATCTTTGCTGACACTGCATATTATGATTTTTAAAATTTTCTGCCAGTGCTCACTTCGGCAGCACATATACTAAAATTGGAACAATACAGAGAAGACTTGCATGGCCCTGAGCAAGGATGACATGCAAATTCATGAAGTGTTTCATATGTAAGGGAAAAAAAATTTTTTCCTGCCAATCTGACGGAGAGTGGAGGGTGGTGCTTTGTTTTATCTGCATTTCCTGGGCGAGCTCTTCACCTTCAGGGTCTCTCAACCACCTTTGCAAGTAAGGACAATTGATTCCTTCTCTGGAGGAACCAGAGGCCCAGAAGGTAAAGTCATTTGTCCACAGCAGGTTACTGCCTAAACTGGGATTTGAACCCAAACTGCTTTCCAGATCAGAACTCATGTTGCTGCCTCTCTGGCTCCCAGCTGGGCCCCAGTTACGCCCTCTCCTGACCCAGTTTCCCTCTCCAGCTGGACCGTCAGGCCAACCTCACCAGCAGCGTGGCGCCGGTACCGCTGCCGGAGCAGAACGCCACGGTGGAAGCCGGCACCAGGTGCCAGGTTGCAGGCTGGGGCACCCGACGGCGTAGGGGGCGTCTCTCCCGAGTTCCTAGGGTCCTCAATGTTACCGTGACACCTGCAAACCAGTGTCGCCCCAACAATGTGTGCACTGGCGTCCTCACCCGCCGGGGTGGCATCTGCCAGGTACCCACTGGGTGTTATCTGGTGGGCTCCGCGTGATGGGGGAGAAGGGGTCTTGAGAGGTAGTGAGCTCCACTTGCGGGGAGAGAAAGCAAGTTCAGAACTCAGCCTGGGATTAAATATTGAATTAGAACTGGATGTTTCAGATACTGGAGCCTGAGAAGCAGTATTTATTCAACTCTGCCTGCCAAGCCCTATGCTGGTGGCTGGCGACACAAGAGGGAACAGGAGGGACTGCCCTTCTGGAGCCAGGAGCTCCCATATCTTGTGGTTGAAGGGCTTGGGCATCAGCTATTAAGACAGGGGTGTCAAAAAAAAAAAAAAAAGGCAGTGGTGTGCACCAGGCCGGCCCAGCCTGGGGCCTTAGGGAAGTTGAGGAAGTGGGGGCGGCATCTGAGACCCAAGTTGCGAGCAAATGTAGGGAAAAGAGCAGAAAGAGGAGCAGCACACAGACAGGGCCAGGGGCATGAGCAGGTTCTGTGGGTGGCAGGGGTGGTGTCCTGGGCAGGAGTAGGGTGGAGGGCTGGGCCTGGGGCGCCCTGACCCTCCTGCTGCCCCTGCAGGGGGACGGCGGCACCCCTCTTGTCTGCAACGGCCTGGCACACGGCGTGGCCTCCTGGTCCCGGGGGCCCTGCGGTAGGGGCACCGACTTCTTCGCGCGTGTGGCCCTCTTCAGGAACTGGATTGACTCGGTTATAAACCAGCCGTCCTGACGGACCCCGCCCAGCCCGCGGGGGGCGCTGCGCAGCCAGAGCTCAGCCCCCACCGACGCACTGCGTGTCCATCCCGAGGCCCCACCCCGGCCCCCGCGGTTGTGACTCTAATAAAGAATCTGTCCCCATTCTGCCCACTGCGCCTGACTGTGCTCTTCGGGGGGCGGGCGGGGGCTGGGGGCCCAGTGCCAGGACCTCTGCCCACAAGAGTGGCATCCACCCCAGGGGTCTCCACTCAGGGAATCTGATCGCGGTGCTGGGAACCAGGGGCTCTCGTGACCTCCACTCCACAGAGGCAGCACCGAGGCTCAGAGAGATTGAGCTCCCCTGAAGCCACACAGCCAGAGCTGGGCTCTGAACCCACACCTATGAGATCACAGCCCCCGGAACTGTCTGTCATGATGGTGGGGAATACAGTCACCCCTGGGGCTTTCCTGGTGGCTCAGATGGTGAAGAATCTGCCTGCAATGCAGGAGATGTGGGTTTGATCCCTGAGTGGGGAAGATCCTCTGGAGAAGGGATTGGCAACCCACTCCAGTATTCTTCCCTGGGGAATCCCGTAGAAGGAGGAGCCTGGTGGGCTCCAGTCCTTGGGGTTGCACAGATGGAACAGGGCTGAGCGACTGACATTTTCACTGCTACTACTGCTTCGTGTCTGCAGGGGCTCGGCTCCAGGACCCTTGTGGATACCCAAATCCCTGGATGCTCAAGCCCCTTGTATCAAGTGGTGTCATATTTGCAAGCGACCTACATACATCCTCTCTGCACTTGATATAATACAATGTCAATGCTGTGCAAATAGCTGCCTGCCTACAGCAAATTCAAGTTTTACTTTTTAGAACTTTTTGGTAAATTTTTTTCCAAATATTTTTGATTTGCGGTGGGTTAAATCCGTGGGTGTGGAACGTGCGAACACTGACAGCTGGCTGTATATTGTACAGCGAAGTCAAGAAACACATGAGAAACTGGCTTTAGACTGCCACTTGAATCACAGAAAGATAATGAGCCTAATATGAAAGGAACTAAAATATAAACATTAAACAATAAATATAATTATATAATGATGTATAAAACATAAATATACTTGTATAAAGAACATATAAAACATAATAAATATAACTATATAAATGATATGCAAAACTTAATACATATAATTTATTAAACTAAAATAAAATTGTAAATCACAGACTTCCCTGGGGGTCCAGTAGCTAAGACTACATGCTCACAATGTAGGGGGCCTGGGTTCAATCCCTGGTCAGGAAACTAGATCCCACATGCTACAACTAAAACTTGGCACAGTCAAATAAATACATATATATATATTTTTAAAGTTAAATCTTACATTATATATTAGTACCAATTACATATTATACATGCATTTTAAAAATATACTTAGGAACTTCCCTGATGGTCCAGTGGTTAAGGATCTGCCTGCCAATGTAGGGGACACAGGTTTGATCCCTGGTCTGGGAAGATCCCACATGCTGAGGGTCAACTAAGCCCCAGTACTGCAAATACTGAAGCCCAAGCGTCTAGAGCCTGTGGTCCAGAACAAGAAAAGCCACCACAATGAGAAGCCTGAGAAGTGCAATGAGTAGCCCCCACTCGCCACAAACTAGAGAAAGCCTGCATGCGATGACATAGACCCAGCACAGTCAAAAATAAAAAACATAAAATGTTATAAAAATACCTGGGGAATAATGAATCAATATTCAAAAAACTAAGATCATGATATCTGGTCCCATCACTTCATGGCAAATAGTAGGGGAAAGAGTGGAAGCAGTGATAGATTTTATTTCCTCGGGCTCCAAAATCATTGTGGACGGTGACTGCAGTCATGAAACTAAAAGACGCTTGTTCTTTGGAAGAAAAGCTATGACAAGCCTAGACAGTGTATTAAAAAGCAGAGACATCACTTTGCTGACAAAAGCCCATATAGTGAAAGCTATGGTTTTTCCAGTAGTCATGTATGGATGTGAGAGTTGGACCATAAAGAAGGATGAGCGCCAAAGAATTGATGCTTTCAAACTGTGGTGCTGGAGAAGACTCTTGAGAGTCCCTTAGACTGCAAGGAGATCTTGGGGAAACTGAGGCCCTGGGGGTTGGGGTCCCAGAGCAGAGGGTCCCAGCTTGGAGCTCCAGACACTGACACCCTCGAGGATAGAGTGTTTTCTTTTTTTAAAGAGAGGAGAGGAAAAAAGAGACAGAAACCCTGAGGATGAGCCTCTCTCGCTCACCTTCCCTGGGTCCCGGGTGTGTCCGCTCAGGTCTGCTCAGCCCCCTCCCAGCTCCAATTCCCAGCAAGACCGTTGTCTGTTGCACCAGCTACAGTTGGAGCAGGAAGGGGACAAAGCCGCAGCTTCCAACCCCACTTCCTCTCCACCAGTGGGCCTGACCCCCAAGGCCCCAGAGAGTTCCCTCCAAGTTACAACCCCCAGTGCCCCCAGCTCCCCACCCAGGCCCACACTGTCCTATCCTCCAGACCAGCCTCCGCCTTCAGGAAGCCCCCTAGTCCTGCGCTCACCTGCCGGCCCCCATCCCAGGCCTGGAGCAGAGAGGCGACCCCAGTCCATCCCCTTGTTGTGACTGATGCTGTGAACACCCCCTGACTCTGAGAGGCTCCTTGGGGGGTGAGAGCTCCCTGCCAGGACCTTCTGGGCCATTCTCTAGCAAAGTTATGTATGTGTGTGTTTCTTTTTCTTTCTTTGGTTAAAAATTTATTGAAATGTACGTCACATACCATACATACAACTCACCTACTTAACAATTCAGGGGCATTTAGTACAGTCATGGGATTGTGCAACCACCGCCTCTAATTCCAGAATATTCCATCACCCCAAAAGAAGCCCCATCACCATCTGCAGTCACCCTTCTTCTCCCCAAGCCACTAACAACCAGGAACCCACTGTCTGTGTCAGTTCTGGACGTTTCCCATCAGTGGAATCACACCCTGTGTGTCCTTCTGTGTCTGCTCCTCTCACTGAGCATCGTGTCCTCAGGGACCGTCCACATGGTAGCAAGTTTCTTTCCTTTTCAGGACTGAGTGATGCTCCGTGTGTGTCCTATTTCATCAGCTGACAGTTCATGGAGCTCTCTTCTGTATCAGGTGAATCAACCCCTGACATGGGGATGTTCTCATCACCCCCATCACTAACAGATGCGGAAACTGAGGCTCGGAGAGGTGGTGTGCCCAGCCCAGATTCACAAAGCACAGCAGAATGTGAACCCAGATGAGGAACTACGGAGCCTGGCGTGACGGTGACAGTGACACGGCTGGCACCTCTGCTCACCGTGTGCCCAGCACCCTCCAACACTCTCATTTATCCCACCCTCCCACTGTCATCCCCGGGGAGGGACTATGGCTACCATCACCCCACTACTGTTCAGTTACCAAGTTGTGTCCAACTCTGCAACCCTGTGGACTGCAGCACACCAGGCTTCCCTGTCCCACACCATCTCCTGGAGTATGCCCAAGTTCATGTCCACTGAACTGGTGATGACATTCAACCATCTCATTCTCTGTTGCCCTCTTCTCCTCCTGCCCTCAATCTTTCCCTGCATCAGGGAAAGTTGGTTTCCCAATGAGTTGGTTCATCACATCAGGTGACCAAAGTATTGGAGTTTCAGCATCAGCATCAGTCCTTCCAGTGAATATTCAGGGTTGATTTCCTTTAGGATTGACTGGTTTGATCTCCTTGCAGTCTAAGAGACTCTCAAGAGTCTGCTCCAGGACCACAGTCTGAAAGCATAAGCATAACTCAATGAAGCTATGAGCCATGCAGTGTAGGGCCACCCCCAAGACTGAGGAGTCATAGTGGAGAGTTCTGACAAAATCTGATCCACTGGAGGAGGGAATGTCAAACCAGTCCAGTATACTTGCTGTGAGAGCCCCACCTCACCATACAGGTGGGGGAACTGAGGCACCGAGCAGCCCGCCTGCTGGACCAGAAGGAGATAGTCTGCAAAGATGCTCTTGTTGAAAGAGAAAATCCTATTCTGAAAGCAGACAGCACAGCAGCCCCGGGGTTCTGTGGGGACATGTCAGAGCCACACCCAGAGCTGTGGCAGACACCCTGCAGGAGGACCTGGGGACCTTTCCCAAGTGAACCGGCTTGTGCATGAATTAAAAATGTGTCGGCAATACAGATGGGCAACAGGCACACAAAAAGCTGCTCCACATTGCTAATTCATAGAGAAATGCAAATCAAAACTACAATGAGGTATCACCTCACATCAGTCAGAATGGCCACTATTAAAGTCTTCAAGGGACTTCTCTGGTGGTCCAGTAGTTACGAATCTGCCTGCCAAGTCAATTTTGAAAAAGAAAAACAGAGCTGGAGGAATCAGTTTCCCTGAATTTAGACTATACTACAAAGCTACAGCCATCAAAAAGTATAGTACTGGCACAACAGTAGAAACATAGATCAGGAGAGAACAGGAGAGAAAACCCAGAAATAAACTCATGCACCTATGGCCAATTAATCTATGGCAAAACAGCCAAGACTATACAATGCTGAAAAGACAGTCTTCAACAAATGGTCCTGGGAAAACTGGACAGCCACATGCAAAAAGGAAGTTCAGATCATTCTTTAACTCTATACCCAAAAATAAGCTCAAAATGGATTAAAGACCTAGATATGAGACCAGATACTATAAAACTCCTAGAGGAAAACATAGGCAGAAAACCCTCTGACATAAATCACAGCAGCATCTTTTTTGATCCATCTCCCAGAAAAATGGAAATAAAAACAAAAACAAACAGATGGGACCTACTTAAATTCAAAAGTTTTTGCATAGCAAAGGAAACAAAAAACAAAATGAAAAGACAACCCACAGTTTGGGATAAAATATTTGCAAAAGTGTGACTGATAAGGGATTCGTCTCCAACATTTATAAGCAGTTTATGAAGCTTCACAGCGTCAAAACAAACAGCCCCCACAAAAAATGGGCAGAGGACCTGAACAGACATTTCTCCAAAGAGGACATAAAGATGGCCAACAGGCAGGTAAAAAGATGTTCAACATTGCTAGTTATTAGAGAAACACAAATCAAAACACCAGTCAGAATGGCCAGCATTAAAAAAAAACACACACAGGGACTTCGCTGGTAGTCCAATGGCTAAGCCTCCATGTTCCCAATTCAGGGGGCCTGGGTTCAATCCCTCGTCAGGGAACTAGATCCCACATGCCGCAACTAATGATTCCACATGCTGCAACTAAGACCTGGGGCAGCCAAATAAATAAATAAATGTATTTCTGAATCCATAACAAATGCTGGAGAGGGTATAGAGAAAAGGTACAATGTATGTACAGTGTACATACCTACACTGTTGGTAGGAATGTAAATTGGTACAGCCACTGTGGAGAACAGTATGGAGGTTCCTTAAAAAACTAAAAATAGAGCTACCATATGACCCTGAAATCCTACTCCTGGGCATATATCTGGAGAAAAACATTATCTGAAAGGATACATGTACCCTTATGTTCATATAAGCACTGTTTAAAATAGCCAAGACACAGAAGCAACTTAAATGTCCAACAACAGAGGAATGGATAAAGAAGATGTGGTGTGTGTGTGTATATATATATATATATATATATATATATACATATATACACACACATATATATATATATATAACATATGTATATGTATGTGATATATATAATAGAATATTACTCAGCCATTTAAAAGAATGAAATAATGCCATTCACAGCAACATGGATGGGCCTAGAGAGTGTCATACTGAGTGAAGTGAAGTCCCACATAGAAGGAGAAACATTGTATAACATTCCTTACATGTGGAATCTACAAAGCAACAATACAAATGAACTTACTTACAAAACATATAAAGACTCACAGACTTAGAAAAGGAAATTATGGTTGTGAGGGCAGGGGGAGGATAGTTAGGGAGTTTAGGAAGGTCATGTACACACTGCTGTATTCAAAATGGAAAACCAACAAGGACCTATTGTATAGCACATGGAACTTTACTCAATGTTATCTGCCAGCCTGGATGGGAGGAGGGTTTGGAAGAGAATGGATACATGTATATGTATGACTGAGTCCTTTAACTGTTCACCTGTTAATCGGCTATACCTCGATACAAAACAAAAAGTTTATAAGGTTCAGGGGAAAAAGTTCATGGTGCATCCATTCTAAAGCAGTTTATGTAGACATTTAAAAAATAAAATGCCTCAAAAAAAAAAAATAGAATCTGCCTGCCAATGCAGGGGACACAGCTTCAATCCCTGATCCACTGCTGACGGGCAACTGAGCACGTGCTCCACAACTACTGAGCCCAGATGCCTAGAGCCCACGTTCCTCAACAAGAGAAGCCATTGCAAACAGAAGCCTGTGCACCACAACTAGAGTAGCCCCCTCTTGTCTCAACTAGAGAAAAGCCTGTGCACAGCAACAAAGACTCAGCGCAGCCAAAAATAATTAATTTTTTAAAAGTCTACAAATGGGTCTTCCCTGGTGATCCAGTGGTTAAGAATTCGCCTTGCAATGCGAAGGACATGGGTTCAATCCCTGGTCAGGGAACTAAGATCCCACATGCCTTGGAGCAATTAATGCCACACACTGCAACTACTGAGGCCCCACGCCACAGCTAGAGAGTCTGCGCAGCAATGAAAGATACCGCATGGTGCCACTAAGACCTGACACAGCCAAATAACTGTTTTTTTAAGTCTACAAAGAACAAATGCTGGAGAGAGTGTAGAGAAAAGGGAACCCTCCTACACTGTTGGTGGGAATGTAAATTGGTGCTGTCACTGTGAAGAACAGGATGGAGGTTCCTTGAAAAACTAAAATTAGAGCTACCATATGATCCTGCAATCCCACTCCCGGGCACACACCCAAACAAAACTAGAACTCAAAAAGATATATTCACCCCTATGTTCACAGCAGTTCCATTTACAATAGCCAAAACATGGAAAAAACCTAAACATCCACTGACAGAAGAATGAAGATGTGGTACATGTATACAATAGAATACCACTCAGCCATAAAAAAGAATGAAATGATGCCATTTGCAGCAACACTGATGGACCTAGAGATTTTCAAACCAAATGAAGTAAGTCAGAAAGAGAAAGACAAGGACCGTAGATATCACTTGTATGTGGAATCTAAAATATGACACAAATGAACGTATCTACAAAACAGACACAGACTCACAGACATAGGGAACAGACTTGTGATTGCCGAGGGGATAGGAGGGGGGGAAGGATTGTACTGGGAGTCTGGGATTAGCAGATGCAAACTAGTACATGTAGAATGGATAAACAACAAGATCTTACTGTACAGCGCAGGGTACTACATTCAATATCCTATGACAAACTATGATGGAAAAGAATATGGAAAAGAACATATATATATATATACAGGTATGTATAACAGCCACTTTGCTGTACATAAGAAATTAACACAATGTTGTAAATCAACCATACTTCAATAAAATTTAAAAAATAAAAATGTGTCGGCAGAGGTGGGGCAGCCAACTGCAAGGGTCCTCAGTGGGCAAAAGGCAGAACAGGCTGTTTCTGCCTCGGACAATCCTCCCAGACACTAGATCATTCCAAAGGGGAAAGTGTGACTTGGCAGGAGGGACCTGGAGTCCGTGGGACCTCCGCCCAGCACACAGACCCTGACTCCATGTGGGGGCCCCACACAAGCTCCAAATGCCCACCAGTACACAATAGGAGGGACAGGGAAGGCTGAGCAGCTGCCCCAGAGCCGAGGAGACTCAGGGGGGCTCCTGAACCAGGGACGGGCGATTGTGACATTCAGGCAACCTGTGGAAGAGACAACATTTGTGCAAGACCAGGGTCCCAGGGATGCCGTGGCAGCAAGTCTGGGAACCTTGCAGACTTCTGAAAATGCGAAATGGTTTCAACATAAAAAACCTGAAAAGTGTGTTTTTGTCCCCCAATTTCATGAGCTCTTCTACCTATGCTTCTGTAGGTTTGAGCCAGTTATAAATAAAAACACAAATAAATAAATGTCTCCTGGGCACCCAAGTCTCCCCCACCCTCCCACCCCTGATACGGAACAGCATCTCTGGCCTCAGCCACTCCTTGCCAGGTGCCCCCACCCTAGTCATGATAACCACAGGTGTCCCTGGGGGAAGACCACCCCAGGCCAGAACTCTGCTATGGAATGAAGCGTGAATCCCCCAGACAAAGTCAGGGCAGAGAGATGACCCTGTGGGTGTGAGAAGGTTAAGGGTGCTGAGACACCCCCTCATTCCCTTTTATGTCCCACAGAGGGGGCTTCACCCTAAGCCCTGCACACACCAGCCATATCCAACCTTGCTGGGGCTACGGGGACCCTGTAGGAGGGGGGCAATGTCCACTTGGAAGTGCGGAAGGCTGGAGGACTGTGGCCACACTTCCCCCTGGCCCAGAGGACCCCAGCGGGGGGTGGGTGCTAGCCAGCTTTTCACACCTCTTGGGGGTGGGGCGGGACCCTGAGCCTGAGCTTGAAGCCCCTGCAGCCTTCTTGGGGTGCAGCTTTAAACCCCAAGCTTCCTGAAGCCCTGGAGTTGGAAGGAGGAAGTGGGGACGTCCAACCCAGGCATGGGGCAACCCCAACGGCCTGCTGAATGCGACTATAAGAGGGGGTGGGCACATGGGCAGGGGGCACTGCTGGACCATGCCTGGAAACTGCAGACCCCCTTGCCCCTCCCTGGCCCCAGTGCTGCTGGCTGTGCTGCTGGGTGGTGAGTGGGGTCCACGTCCGCCCAGCTGTCCACCTGTCCCACACCCTCACTGCCCAGATGGGGAGAGTGAGGCAGGATCAGGCTCAGGACGGGAGCCTCAAGGGGAGGGTAGGAGGAAAGGAGGGGGGTGGGTCGGTTTCCCCATCTGTGAAGTGGGCAAAACCTAGTCCCTCCCGCCCAGGCAGGTATCCTGGGGACTCAGTGTAACTGGAATCCCCAGACAGTGCTTGGCAAACAGCAAGCGCTTAATATGCGTGTGAGGGCGCACCAATGAACGCCTGACCTGGTGAATGAGGCAGGTGTCATAGGAGGCCCGGGTGAGGGGCCTCCACCCTCATCCCAAGGAGCCTGACTCATGCCTCAGCTTGTCCATCTCCTGGCCCCCAGGACTGGGCCCCGGGCCTCCCAGAGCCTCCAGGAGTAATGATGATGATCTCGGGGTTCTCCGCCCCAGCGCTAACAGTCCCAGGCCGGGTCCCTTTCCCCCAGCAGACCCCAATCGGTGCTGCTATGGGACCCCCAGTTTGCAGATGGGGAAACGCAGGTTCCGCAGGATTCCGGGCCAGGCAGCGACTCTGCCTCCTCTCCGTGCCCCGTCTGGGCTTCCTGGAGGTGGGGCGGGGGTATCAGACGAGGCGACTGCCCCTGACCCCGGCGTCCCCAGGAGCAGCCCAGGCCGCGGAGATCGTGGGCGGAAGGGAAGCCCAGCCCCACTCGCGCCCCTACATGGCGTCGCTGCAGCTGGCTTCCGGCAGCCACTTCTGCGGGGGTACCCTGGTGCACCCGAGGTTCGTGCTGACCGCCGCTCACTGCCTGAACAACGTGTGAGTGCGCCGGAGAGTGACGGGCCGGGGTCCGAGGAGGAGGGCGGACCTGCTCGGGAGTCGGGAGTCCGGAGTCCGGGGGGCGGAGGGCGGGCCTGCCCGAGGGTCCGAGTCGGGGGTGCGGCCCTGCCTGCGCTTCGCCTGGCCTCACCCTTCCATCCGTCCACCTGCCCAACCCTCTCATCCCAGACTAGGCGGGCACCTGCCCTGCCCGCTCCCCCCGCCCGACGTGGCCCCCTGATGCCCCAGGAGGATGAGCTCAAGCCAGGGGCCCAACCTTCGGGGGCAAGATGCAGACGGGGTGGCGGGTCTCCTGGGGGCAGCGGTGGGGAGTCCCTGAGGGGCTGCACCCTGGGCTTCAGGACGGGCATGGGGAGCACGGGTAAGCTTAGCACGAACTCCCCGACCCTCAGGAACCCTCAGCGCGTGCGCGTGGTACTGGGAGCCCACCGCCTGCTGACCGCCGAGCCCACCCAGCAGAGGCTCGGCATCAGTCGCCTGTTTGAGAACAACTACGACCCGCAGGAGAAGCTGAATGACGTGCTCCTGCTGCAGGTAAGTGGGCGGTGCCGGCGCTGTGCTCCACCCTCCAGCGCCTCCCGCTGCGGGCGGGAGGCCAGGCCAGGCACCAACTTCGGAGTATGCGGGGAACCCCCCCACCCCACCCCCACCCTCCTCGTGGACTTTGCCCGGCTGTGTCCCCTTCCTTCTCCCTGCACTGTTCCCAGATACCCTCACCTTTGGCTTCCCAGATGGCTCAGTGGATAAAGAATCATCCGCCTGCAATGCAGGAGATGCAAGAGATGAGGGTTCAATCCCTGGGTCGGGAAGATACCCTGGAGGAGGGCATGGCAACCCACTCCAGTATTCTTGCCTGGAGAATCCCATGGATGGAGAAGCCTGGCGGGCTACAGTCCATGCGGTCGCAAAGAGTCGGACACGACTGAAGTGACTGGGCACCCACAGCTTTGGCACCAGCCTCCTCTCCTCAGGGAGGCCTCCCTAGGCTGTCCCTGTATCACCTGAGTGATGTCCCCCACTCACTGTTCAGGATGAGGCTCTATTTCCCTTGACTGTGCCACCTGCCCTCCTCTTCTCAGCCCTTCCTGACCCAAAGATAAGCTCCCAGAGCAGAGATGTAGTGTCCCTAGGGCTTAGCCAGGATCAAGCATACAGTTGGGTGACTTCCCTGGTTGTCGAGTGGCAAGACTCTGTGCTCCCAATGCAGGGGGCCCAGGTTAGATCTCTGGTCAGGGAACTAGATCCGATATGCCCCAACAAAGAGTTTGCATGCCGCAACTAAGACCCAACAGTCAAATAAATAAATAGTTTTAAAAAAAAGCATACAGTTGGTGCTCAATAAGTGCTTTGTATGTGAATGAACACCACGGTGACCAGTGCTGGAAACAGGTGGCTCATGGCCTCAAGGAAGGTTAAACTGAGCCCTTGTGAGTTTGGAGGGTGATCAGGACAGCCTCCCTGGAGGAGGTGACCCTTGAGCCAGGCAGAGGGAACAGCATGTGCGAAAGCCGAGAGGAGGCACTTTGGGATAATGGTCTGTGGGTGGATGGGGGTCCGGAGGCGGGAGCTCACTGCCCCCTCACCCCCACCCTCTGCTGTAGCTGGACCAGCCGGCCACCCTCAACACCCATGTAGCAGTGGCTCAGCTCCCCCAGCAGGCCCAGCCACTGCCCCATGGCACCCAGTGCCTGGCCATGGGCTGGGGCCGCCTGGGCACCCTCGAGCCGCTGCCCCAGGTCCTACAGGAGCTCAATGTCACCGTGGTCACCTTCCTGTGCCGGCCACAGAACGTGTGCACCTACGTGCCCCGACGCAGCGCTGGCATCTGCTTCGTACGTACTGGCGGCTCTGGCGCAGGGACTGCAGGAACTGCCCCGGGGAGGAAGGGTGGGTGACGGGGACCCAGCCCTGCCTTCTCCTTCCTGAGCTCCCCATCTGGAAGGTGGGCACACCCGTCGTGAGGGGTGATGTGGCCTTTGTGGGTCTGGGGGCTCATCCACCCAGGGGCCCCTCGAGTGGGTGACCAACCCCCACTCTGTGGCCACACCCATCTCCCCATCTCACTGGAGTGGCTTCAGTGAGACAGGGAGCATTTCACCCCTGCGCGGCCCCTTCCCCGAGGCAGCCTCGTCTGGCTGCTGGCCTGGCCTGAGGGACTGACCAACCTGCCCCTCCACAGGGGGACTCCGGGGGCCCCTTAATCTGCGATGGGATACTCCAGGGCGTGGACTCCTTTGTGATCCGGGGATGTGCCACTGGCCAGTACCCTGACTTCTTTGCTCGTGTCTCCCTCTATGTGGACTGGATCAACTCCGTGCTGAGCAGCGTTGGGGGCGAGGACAGCCCCTGAGCCCCCCAGAACCCCTGCAGGCACTGTGGACAGAGGCGGTGGGTCTGTTTCTGTGTTCGTGCCCCATCTCCCCATCCCTGGCAGCCCCACCTGTGCCGTCAATAAAAGCTGAACCACCCCCCTCGCTCCTGTGTGTCCTTCCCACGGGCAATGTCAGGGAAAACGGGTCAGGCTCCTCAGTGTCTGGGTCCTGAAACCCCAAACTCAGGGTGGGGGTGAGAACAGAGGCCTGGAGGTCAGATGAGGGCCCAGGCCACCATGGATCCCACTCCCCAGATGCCCACAACCCTGCCTGTGTGACCCTGGGCACGTGGCTGCCCCTCTCTGTGCCTCAGTTTCCTCATCTGGAAAATGGAGTCGCCCCACACATTTCCAAGTGTCCAAGGAGCCCCACTCTGGCTCTGGGGGCTGGGAGTGTCCTGTCCAGTTCTATGTGTATTAGTTAGTCGCTCAGTTGTGTCCGACTCTTTGTGAGTCCATGGACTGCAGTCTGCCAGGCTCCTCTGCCCACGGAATTCTCCAGGCAGAAATTCTGGAGTACATAGCCATTCCCTTCTCCAGGGGATTTTCCTGACCCAGGGATCAAGCCCGGGACTCCTGCATTGCAGGCAGATTCTTTACTGTCTGAGCCACCAGGGAAGCCCTTTCATCAAAATGGCCTCTTGACTAAGTCATCACAACCTGGGGTGCCCAGGGCCTGTGGGGCTCCTGAACAAGTAGGGGCCGGCAGAGGGCCATCAGGAAGGCTTCCTGGAGGAGGTGGCAATGACCGAGCTGACTCCCAGTGCAGGAACAGGAACAAAAGAATGGTTATACAGACAAGGCACAGACCAGGCAAGGGCTCTACATCAGGAGTAGCTTGGGGATGTGGGGAACAGCAAGGCCAACTGAATGGGGGAGGGAGAGCAGGTCAGGGAGGGGCAGGGCTGGAGCACACACAGCCACCGGATGACCCGGGGTCTAGAGGAGGAGCCTGAGGCAAGGCAGAGGTAGGGGTCACAGGCCAGCCATGGAGTCACAGCCATTGCCATGGTGGCCATGGCAATGCAGCAACAGAGGCTGAGAGAGAGGAGCCAACCAGCTCTGGGCACACACCAGAGTTGGAAGGCAGCTCTTTGGTTATTGATTTACTCTGCTGCCCCCTGGTGGCAACATGCAAATTTGAGCTGGAGCCAGAATCCCCTCAGGCCCGCTGCCTTTTTAACTGTTTCACAACTCAGCTGACCACCCCAGCCGAGGAGCTGAGGCTGCTTGCAGCAGCAGCAGGAGCGAGCCTACGCTAGACCTGGGGCAAGGCCGGAATTCTGGGAAACCCCCGCTGATAAACGTCAGGGGAGGGCTGGGAATTCCCCCCCGCAGCTCCCACGGGCCCACGGCAGGGAAGTGGTTTCTATAAAAAGCCCAGAGGGACCTCTCCCGCAGCGCTGGGGATAAATGAGGTTTGCTGGAGGGCATGTTGGACTGAGCCCATTGATGGGAACAGAAAGACCCAGAAAAAACAGTCCTGGGTGTTTTCTATTTTCTGTGAGCTCCAGCACATGAGTGTGTGTGTGTGTGTGTGTGTATGTAAGATGAGTCAGAGGAAAGCTCTGCACAAAAATGATCAGATCCAAGGAGGGGAGAACAGGGACCTGGGAGCTGGGGCTGACTTCTGGAGGTTGACAAGGCTGTTGACATTCAGGGGAGGACTGAGCCACAGGAATTATAAACAGGATGTTGCAGAGAAGTGACCCGGGGAGGGGGTTGGCCGGGGAGAGCAGGGCGGCCCCCAGCAACACAGGATCCCCTAGCTTCCAGAGCATCATTGTCCTGTGAGATGCTCCACGTGGCATCACTACTCTGATGGGAACCAGAACACCCCCAAGAGGATCATCACCATACCCTCTGGGAGAGGGTTAATGGTTAACAAACCCTCAAGGACGGCACTTTCTTATCTAAGAACTTCATACAAGTCCATTCATTTAATCCGTGGGACAATCTCGTGAAATGGGAACCTACAGCTTCCATTTTACAGATGAGGAAACTGAGGCTTGGAGAGGGCCTGAAGTCACAGTGGGCAAGTCCCCTGGAGTCCACAAGTTTAGCCATCGCAACCTGTGAGGATGTAGCATGCAGGTGGTCCTCAAAAGATCCAACTTTGTTTAAATCTGGTCTCCCCACCTGAGACACAGCCTCCTCAATTCTCCCTAGCCCTGATGGAAACTGGGTTATGTATACAGCAGGTGCTTACCAAGTGCTCTATGGTAGCTTTAACTCAACAAAGTGGGGAACCTGCAAAGAGGGGAGAGATGGGGGTTGACTTGCCTGTGGCCACACACCAGGGGTGGGGGGGGGGCCCAGGGACAAACTGGACTCCCACCCCAGCTGGGCTCTGGGTGTCCCTGGGTGCCCCCGCCTGCCTCTTCCTCAGATGGATCCGTTGGTTCCCGCCCCGAGCCTTGCTCCAAGCCAGGAGAACGTTGCTTCTTGCGACAGCCTTGGCTACAGCCGTTACAGCTGGAGCAGCTGGGGTTGGGAGGTGGGTGGGATGAGGGGAACGGGTGCCGTGGGGCTGGGGATTGGCCCTGGGGGACCCCATCTCCCTTGTCCAGATTGAGCTCTTCCAAGGTCCATGCCAAAGCCCTCAAACTTGGATGGAGATCCATGGTCCAGCCTCCAGGCCCAGGAGGGAATTCTCTCCTCTGGCTCTGGCTAGAAGGAGTTTCAGAGAAGTTCAGAGGGGCAGGGGTGGGATGGGTTGGGAGGGGTTCCTTCCCAGAACCTCAGAGGGCCCCCAGAGACTGACCGAATCCCAGGTAGGAGTGAGTTCCCTGTTAGGCGCAGCAACCAAAGACAGGTTGGAAGTCCAGGCTCCCAGAGGGACATCCAAAGCCGAGGAAGAGTCAGCAAGTCCCCCTCTAGCTGTGAATTTTGGGTTCAAAGCCCAACTCCCCCAACCATGTCACTGGGCAGGTGGCTCATGTGGAGACCCCGCCATGCCTGCAAAATATTAGGACAGAGCTGGATGCACGTGATTGCTGTTATCAGAGAGCCCTGGGGAAACTGAGGCACGTGGCATCCCAAACAATTCCTTTGGGCCAGAGTGACTAGTATTCTTGCCTGGAGAATCCCATGGACAGAGGAGCCTGGCAGACTACAGTCCGTGGGGTCCCTAAGAGTTGGACACAACTAAGCGACTTAGCATGCATGCATGCATGACCACATTTAGCAAAAATACAGGACGCCCTGCTAACTAACTTCGTACAAAACTACATGTAGGGAATATTGGCTTCCCTAGTGGCTCTGGTGGTAAAGAATCTGCCTGCAGTGCAGGAGACCCGGGTTCAATCCCCGGGTCAGGAAGATCCCCTGGAGAAGGAAATGGCAACCCACTCCAGTATTACTGCCTGGAGAATTCCAGGGACAGAGGAGCCTGGGGGGCTATAGTCCATGGGATTGCAAAGAGGCGGACACAACTGTGCGCTAACTTTCACTTCACTTACACAGGACACCCTGCTAACTTTGAATGTCAGATAAACTTTGTACATAACTACATCCCATGCTCATATGTGGGATACACTTATGTTAAAAAGATGTCTATCTGACATTACAGTTTAATTGTGCACCCTGAGTTTGAACCGGTGACCCTCCTGGAGCCTCGTGGTCACTTGCACAGGTCCTTCCCCAACTGTTCTTCCCATCACCCAGTCGGCCGTCCCCCAGTCCCTGGGATGGGGAGAGGAAGTAGGGGCACCTGGCCCCAGCGTGGGGCAACTGCAACTGCCTCCGGGTGTGGGGGCTATAAGAGGGACAGGTGGGCACAGAGGGCAGAAACCCAGGAGCCCCCAACCGACCATGACCCAAAGCTGCAGATACTTCAGCCCCGCCCTGGCCCCCATCCTGCTGGCCCTGCTGCTGGGCGGTGAGTGGGGTCGAGTCTGTCCCTGGTCTTCTGCTCCTGCCTCTCCATTTGCCCTGGACCCTGCCGGCCCCCTCATCCTCATGGGATGAGGAGGAGACTGAGGTTCTGAGTGGTGAGGGTGAAGAGGAGGGTTCACCCCGCACCCTGTGGGGACTTCAGGTCTGGCTGCGCCAGGGCAGGAGGACCGCACACGCCCCCTCCCCTCTCTGGATGACAAGCAATAGAGGAGCCCAACCCGGCGGGGTCCTGGGGGGGGTCCCAGGGGTTGGGGTTCCTCCTCCGCTTACCGCCCCACCCCCGCCTGTGCCCCCAGGCCCCGCGCTGGCCTCGGAGATCGTGGGGGGCCGGGCGGCCCGGCCGCACGCCTGGCCCTTCATAGCTTCGCTGCAGCGGCGCGGAGGCCACTTCTGCGGCGCCACCCTCATCGCGCGCAACTTCGTCCTGTCGGCAGCGCATTGTCTGAACGGCCTGTGAGTGTCTCCGCGCAAGCACACATCGGGTCCCGGCGCGAGGGGCGTGGGGCCGGCCCAGGGTGGGGGCTTCCGGCAAAAGCGCGAGGGTTTGCAGGGTCCTCCTGCGCCCCTGCTGGGTCTCTCCGCCCCTTCCCATCCCGGGGGCCCCCACATCACCTCGTGTCCGCCCCCCGACCCCAGGAACTTTCGATCAGTGCGCGTGGTGCTGGGGGCGCATAACCTGCGGCGGCGGGAGCGAACCCGGCAGATGTTCAGGGTCCAGAGGGTCTTTGAAAACGGCTTCGACCCCTTGAGGCTGGAGAATGACGTCGTGGTTCTCCAGGTGCGCGGCGGCCGGGCGGGCAGGGCAGGTGCAGCGCTCTGAGAGGCTTGGGGAGGGCGTGAGGAGCAGGAGACTGGGGGGTGCGGCGGGCGGGGGCAGACCTGGTGTCCCCCATAATCCAGGGGCTTCAGTCACCGCGCTGTGAAATGGAGAAGTACACCCCCGCACCCTGCAGGGCTGCCAGAGATTAGATGATAAAACAGCCAGAAGCTCTGAGCAGCTGTCTTTGCTGGCGGTGGGCACCGACGGCCTCCTTTGGGAAATGGGGCAAAATTACCTACATTCGGGCTGGTGGGAGTCTGGAGGCAGAAACCTACCTTTCCCCTCTGCTTGCACAGCTATGATTATTCACTGAGACTGTTCTAGAACAAGGGCTTTATGGTCGCTGGTGTGGCCCACGGTTTGTTCTGTTGAACACTTACTGTTTACTGCATTCAAGGCACATTCAGGGACTTCCCTGGTGGTCCAGTGGCTAAGACTCTGCACGCCCAAATTCAGGGGGCCCAGGTGCAATCCCTGGTTGGGAAACTAGATCCCTCATGCTGCAACTAAGACCCCGCACAGCCAAATAAATAAATATAAAAAAAGAAAAAAAAAAAAGACGTATCTAGAGACGTGGCCTCAGCCATGGTGGTTCCTCCTGCTTTACAGATGGGGAAAGTGAGGCTCGATGGGAGGCATGCTGAGGGTGGGCATCCTGCTCTTAAACACCCCAGGATCATGGTGGAGCCTCTGCAGGGGAACCCGGCCCCAGAGTCACAGCCCCTCCCCCATGATTGCTCTGTACCCCCCACCCTCCTCTGCAGCTCAACAGGATGGCCACCCTCAACGCCAATGTGCAGGTGGCCCGGTTGCCTGCCCAGGACCAGGGCGTGGGCAAAGGTGTGCAGTGTGTGGCCATGGGCTGGGGCCAGCTGGGCACAAACCAGCCACTGCCCCAAATCCTGCAGCAGCTCAATGTGACCGTGGTGACTGGCCTCTGCCGCCCCACCAACGTGTGCACCCTGGTGCCACGCCGGCACGCTGGCATCTGCTTTGTAAGTACCCTGGGTTCCCCCAGCCCCCACCCCACTTCCTCCCAGGCTGCTGCAGCCAGACCCCTGGAATATCTTCCCCACCCTGAAGGGCAGGTAGGTGGAGCTGAGAGGGCTGGGCCGGGACCCCAGCCCCCCAATTTGTCTGGCTCCACAGGGGGACTCCGGCGGGCCCCTAGTCTGCAACGGGCTGGTCCATGGGATCGATTCCTTCGTCCGTGGAGGTTGTGGCTCCGGGGTCTTCCCAGACTCCTTTGCCTCTGTCGCCAAGTTTGCCAACTGGATCAACTCTATCATCCAGCGCCACGGTGACGATGGCCCCTCCCTCCACCCCAGGGACCCCGTGGGCAGGACCCGCTAGAAAAGCTGCACCTGTCACGCCCCCTCACCTGCCCCTGGCTGGGCCTTTCCCATGAAGCATCACTCAGCATCTGGCACAATAAAAACCTCTCTCTGTTTTGTAGAAGGTGTCTGCGTGTTTGTTGGTTGTACAACTGAGTCTTGAAAAGTCCTTAGGAGAAGGTCTTGGGCATGTCACGAGTACACTGCCACCAGGTGGTGGCTAATTCAGGGCACTGGGTTAAGAAGTCCCTTCTCTACCTTCCACAAAAGGATCCCAGTTGCTATTTCTGGTTTTCCCTCCTGTTAAACAAACCAGTGCTGCAGGTGGTGAGAACACAGAGCACTACAGCAGGTGTTCACATATGCTTACAAGCACAGACATCACTCCGAGTCTTTGGAAGTATTCACTCAGCTGGTCCTCTCTCTGCTCTCGAAGCAGAGGGGCAAACAGGTATGAAGTCACACTCACGAGCCTGGGTTCGAGTCCCAGCTCTGTGACTTTGAGCAACTTGTGTGCTGTCTCTGAGCCTCTGTTTCCCTGCAGTAAAGAGTGACGGACTGTCTGGGAAGCAGCCAGCCAGGAGTTGGGGTCCCAGGCCAGCCTCAGCTTCACTGAGTGGGGAGACAGTGCCTCCCCAACCTCCCCAGCCTTGGTGGGGAGGTGGGGGAGGAGGGAGGCAAAGACATCAGATGTCTCACAAGGAAACACTTCAGCCCGAAGGAGTCACAACAGCCCTGGGGAGGCGACCAGCCTGTACCCCTCTTCTGCTTCCCTGAGCCTGGGAAGGAACCCCAAGGGGCCCACGACACATGCGGGCTCTGCCATCATGCGGCTCACAGGCTGATGGTGGGGGAATCAATTGCCTAAGCCAGCAAATAAATTTGAGAAGTAACATCAGGCAATGCGCCCTCCCCCACCCCCTCCCCCACACCACGAGGCCAGGATAAATTCCTCTCTGCACCACCACCCCCGCCCCCCCCCCCGCCCCCCCCCAGCCCCGCATCCTCCCAGTGGGGCACACCAGCCTGGGCCCTACCTGACGGTCAGTCCTTTTGCTAGTCCCTCTGTCTGCTGGCTCTTCCTGAAAGTATACCTCCCCCCAAGTGCCAGTGGCTCAGAAACGTGACCCACTGCCCAGCAATCACTTTTTCCATTTAATACTATACCTTGGCAGTCTTCCCAGGTCAACAGAGCATCCGGGGACACTCGGGGTTATCCACTGAACTGACCTGTCTTGTTGGGTCATTTCCAAATTGTGTTGCAATTTCCAATACGCTTACTTACATAATCTGGACTCCACTTGCAAATGTGCTTTCATTTCAGAGATTCTGATTTTAGTATGGAAACATGTCAGGATCTAACGAATCACATTTGCTATGTTGTTTTCTAATTTTCTTTTCACTGTGAAAAGAAGGAGAGGGGGAAAGATGGTGCACTGCTTCCACTGGGAACAGCTCACAGCTCAAGGGCCTCCCCACTCTTCTGGGAGCACCCAGCATCTCCCCCTAGTAGGTTCATGAGATATTGACCCGCCATCCCCAACTTACAGAGGACTGTGTGACTCAGGTTCTGCTCATCAGAACCTTTCATCCCCTGCCTGCAAAAGATGGTTTAGGGGCATGAGATCCAAGTTCGGCCAATCAGAGGCAGGCTTGAGACCCTGGCTACAGTGATGGGGAATTTGTAGACTCAGCTTCTGAGCTGAGTCTAGGGCCCCTGGGGCCACAACAATGAAGTCTGTTGAGGAAAAAAGTCATCAAGGAGGAAAGGAGGAACCAGAGGGAGACCTGACCTTGTTCAGGTGCCTGGATCAAACTATAGCTGAAGGTGGACCCATGAACTTTCCATGTAATTTCCTTGTTGAAAATTCCACCCAGTTTGCCTTGGTTTTTCTGTCACTTGTATCCAGTCTTTCCAGCCACCCCTACATATCACTTTTCCCATATTCTACTTGTTGGGATATCAAGCTCCAGAGCCACACCAGTGGGAACAAGGGTGTTGGATGACCTCTCCCCACCCCCACCTGACCTCTTCTCCAAGTTGTAGGAGGAAGAGAAAGAAGGGAGGAGCGGAAAAGGAGGAAGTGGGTTGTTTACAGACTGTGGTCTTCAGCTGCTGTTGTGAAACTTTTGGAGCTGGATAGGCACTAGGGGGCACTGGGCTGGGGGGCAAAGGGTGGGTCCATCCCTCTGCTCTGCCCGCTGCGCATCCAAGGGGCAGCTCCCCACACCAGGGCTGGCCCTGGGTCAGGCTCACAGGGGTAGTTGGCATACCCAGAAGCCTGTCTATACTCAGTACAAAGTCCGTGGGAGAGAACCGCACCCCTGGGGAGAATGGACAGGCAGCTTCCCTTTCTCCAGCTGGGCCGATGCCCACCCGGCAGATAGGGCCTGTGGGAGTGCCCGCCTCCTTCCAGCCTCATAAAAGCACCCCCAGGGTCCTGCCTGGGTCAGTGTCAAGGCCACCGCGGCATCATGGCAGACCGCTCCCTGCACCTGGTGGTTCTGATCCTCCTCGGGACAGCCCTGTGTGGTGAGTGGATGTGGGATGACCAGTGGGGGCCACCAGCTTGCAGGGCAGTCAGCGAGGTGGCCCCTTCATCAAACAGGACTATTCCCCAGCCCCACGTGAACAGAAGGCTCTGGAAACCAAGGAATTCTCCAAACTTTAGGGATTTGGGGGTTGTTTTTTGTTTTGGTGGTGCCAAGCGGCTTGCAGGATCTTATTCTCCGACCAGGGATTGAACCCCTGCTCTTGGCAGTGAGAGTCCCAACCACTTGACTGCCAGGGGATACTCTTAAAACTTTGCATCTAGTTTTCCACACACTGGAAAACCGAGAGGCAAATGCTGGCAGAGATGTTGGGTTTGGGCGGCCCGACTTTCCTCGTGTTTAAATTGAAGCTATCAGGCCCAGTGTGTAGGCATGGGGTTTTCCCCAGGCTCCCTCACTCCTTATCCTATGTCTTCTCAGACGTTCCTCCCTGGAGCCCCGGGAGGTTGTAACTCTGTTGGGGAGGATTGCAGGATGGAATTCCAGGTCTGAGGGGGTGTTACAGCCACCGGAGGGCAGGGTCCACGGGCGATCCCGAGGGCTAGGCTGCAGTCACCACCGAGGTCCTCACGCTGACCTGCCTACCTCCAGCGGCACAGCCCCGTGGCCGGATCCTGCGTGGCCAGGAGGCTCCATCCCACTCCCGGCCCTACATGGCATCCGTGCAGGTGAACGGCAAGCACGTGTGCGGAGGCTTCCTGATAGCAGAGCAGTGGGTGATGAGCGCAGCGCACTGCCTGGAGGACGTGTGAGTGGTCCGGGGCAAAGAACGGGGCGGGGTGGCGGGGACGTGGTTCTGATGTGCGTCCGCCCCACTCCCAGGGCCGATGGGAAGGTGCAGGTCCTCCTGGGCGCACACTCCCTGTCGCAGCCGGAGCCCTCCAAGCGCCTGTACGACGTGCTCCGCGCAGTGCCCCACCCGGGCAGCCGGCCAGAGACCATCGACCACGACCTACTCCTGCTGCAGGTCTGCCGGGTCTAGACGCAGTCCCCCCGCTGCCCTGGGGCTCCGCCCTGCCCTGGCCCTAACGTTGGCTTCTGCCCCATCCCCCAGCTCTCTGAGAAAGCCGTGCTGGGCCCTGCCGTGCAGCTCCTGCCATGGCAGCGCGAGGACCACGACGTGGCTGCGGGCACTCTCTGCGACGTGGCGGGCTGGGGCGTGGTCAGCCACACCGGCCGGAAACCCGACCGCCTGCAGCACCTACTCCTGCCGGTGCTCGACCGCGCCACCTGCAACCTGCGAACGTACCACGACGGCACCATCACTGAGCGAATGATGTGCGCAGAGAGCAACCGCCGGGACACCTGCAAGGTTCGCAGGCGGGGCGGGACAGAGAGTGTTCCGGCCTGCTGTGGGTGGGGCCTGTAGAGGGGCGGGGCAGAGAGGGGACCAGCCTGTTGGGGGTGGGTCCAGGAGAGGGGCGGGGCGCCCTGGGGACTGGGCAGAGCAGGGCAGGTATGCTGGAGGGCGGGGCCAGCAGAGGGGCTGCGCACAGGCCGGGCGGGAATGGCTGGCCTGAGGACAAAAAAGGGTTGGGAGGAGAGGTAACAACTGGGAGAGGATGTGGATGCATTGGGACCCGACCTTGAAGGCTTCGAGGGGCTGCTGCGCAGACACTGGGACGGAGGGCGGAGTGGAGCTTGAAAAAGGCGGAACCGAAATCCGGAGGCGCGGCCTTGATGGGCGGCGGTGGGTGGACCCTGGGGAAACTGACGAGTGAGGGAATGATTGAGGCCTCAGGGCTGAGCGGAATTGCAACAGGCTGGAACTGCAGCAGGCTCTAGTGGAGCCGAACCAGGACGCGGGCGGGCGGGCCTGCACGGGACCTCATGACCCCGCTCCCCGCAGGGCGACTCTGGAGGCCCGCTGGTGTGCGGCAGCGTGGCCGAGGGCGTGGTCACCTCGGGTTCGAGGGTCTGCGGCAACCGCAAGAAGCCCGGTATCTACACGCGCTTGGCGAGCTATGCGGCCTGGATCGACGGCGTCATGGCTGAGGGCGCAACCGCCTAAGGAGCCCCTGAGAGGCTGCGGTTACGGGGCCCGAGCAATAAAATCATCCATTCCTGCACCCGATCCGCCTTTATTGATTGCACGCTGCCTGCAGGAGTGGACCGAAGTGAGTCAGGCTGAGGGGGCGGCGGAGTCCTGGTAATGATGGTAAGGCTGAGATTTGCCTTAAGGAGGGACATTCGGGCTAAAGTCCGGAGGCCCCACGCCCTTCAAGCCTGGCTTCGCTTCATGCCTCGGCCACACGGTGGCGCCCTTACTCTTCCCAGGAAATAGAAGAGGTGTCCTGAGACCTAGCAAGGGGTGCGGATGGGGTAGTGTCCCCTTGGTTCCCGCTTCCCAAGAGGAATGTGAAGGCCTACTGTGTGCAAGATCCCCGCTCTGGGCTGAGATCTAGGTACACAGGCAGGTTGTGTTCTTAGAACCGTGTCCCAAATAGGGAAACGCTCAGAGACACTGTGCGACTCTGCTGAGCAGCCTGGAATTCAGCCCAGAGCAAGGTACCGCCTGCGTTCACAGACTGTCCCCACGTGCAGTGTGGCTCACTGACTGTCCAAAGCTGACTGATGTCCCAGAGCAGCCCCACTGATTGGGGGCCTAGATGACTCACCACCTTCCTGGGTCTTGGTTTCACCCTTCTGCGAGATGACAGGGCAGAACCCAGGGACTGAGGCCCTGGGCCCTCTCCCCCCTGGATAAAGGGCCACTGAAGCCCAGCACTTACTTGGCCCCAGGTGTTAAGCCTGACCCACAAAGGGAGCCTCTGACCTCCCTTTGGTCAATAAAGAAATTGAGGGTCTGAGAAATGGTCATATGCCCCACGAGGGTCTGGAACTGGAAACTGGCTAGGTGTTTTTCTGCTATGAAGGGTTCATTCACATGGAAGCTCCTGAGACACAGCTAAGACCCAGCCCTGCTCATAGCAACCGGGTCATATATTCCCGGATGCACGAATGGAACTTCTAAGTGATCCTGATGACGGGCTGGGGGTTCTCCTCAGTGTGCTCAGGAATTTTTTTTCATATGGGATTTAAGAAGCTGCACGCACTTAAGTGACAGCGGAAAGGAAAATGTAACTGCTGGTCAGTCAGCCATCACAGACTCACTCGTCCCATGGTTACTTCCTAAATTAAGCCAAGACACCGGGGAGTGGCCCTGAAATGATCCAGTTGGTAGGTGGAGCAGTAGGATTATCAGATTTAGCAACCAAAAATGCAGGTTGTCCAGTTACATCAGAGTTTCAGGAAAATTTTGTTAAGTATGTCCCATGTCCCATGTAATATCAGGGACAGACTTAGACTAAAATACCATTCATTGTCCATCTAAAATTCAGACTTCACTGTCCTGCATTTTATCTCGCAATACTATTTGGGGGTACAGATGAGATAAAACAGTGAGCAACGGCCCCTGAGGTCAGTGGCTGGAGCAGAACCAGATGGAGTTGGTGGGGCAGGTGGAGGTGGAGGGGACTGTAGGCCTCCAGGGGGAGACACAGGCTCCTACCATCTACCCGGGTGGGATGGAGGTGGAGGGGGGCACATTGCTGCAGTCGCCTGGGACCCTGGGACCCTGGAGGGCTTCCGCTTCCACTTCTATCTGGAGGATGGTGTCTTCAGCCTCCTCAGCCACAATGGGGTCCCGTGGGCCTGGCTCTGAGGAGACTGAGGGAACAGGAGACATGCAATCGGAGGGACCGAACTGCCTCTTCCTGTCACAGGAATGCCTGCTCTTGTCCCCAGAAGGGGACCTGTGTGGACACGGGGTGGGGGAAGGATGAGGGGCAAGGAAATCTCCCCACCCACAAACCCCCTCCCAACCTGGAGGACATTCCAACAGGGCCCTCAGATGACCTGACGCTTCTGGACAGCCGGGCATGGGCATGCCCACTGGGTTCGTCACAGCAGCTCATGGGCGCTCTGGTCATCCACCACTCAGTGACAAGCTGGCCCAAACTCGGTGATGCTGAGCCATCCCATCCCCTTCATCTCACTTGGCTTGTGTGGGTTGGGGTCACACGGGCATAGGAGTGTCCCTGCTCCACCCCCTGGATGACCAGACCCTAGGGGCCAGCCTGCAGGTGTCCAGAGGCTCTAGGAGGAGGCCCAGAAGCCAGGCCAGGTCCCACCAGCCTCAGGTCAGCCGGCGCCACCTCCCCTGCACAGGATGGGTCGGAGCAGGTCCAAGGGGAAGGGCCCAGGACTCGTCCTCCAGAGACCATCCGAGGATGGTGGGTGTGATATAAACCCCCACAATTTAACCTTAGAGCAATGAAATGAGTGCAAGAAACACGCTCACTTTTCTAAAAACAAGTAGCTGCTTTAAAGACTTTAGAATGACTTGAGAAAGGCAAGTGGCTTAAAAAATATACGGTCAGATGAGGTAAAAGGCTGAGAAAATATATGTAAGAACCTGGGCCATGTGCCGCTCCACCAGAGAGGCTGCCCATTTCAGGCCCGTTTCTCCAAGGGGCTGGGGCACCAGCAGCAGCACGGGTGGGGGGTACCCCAAAGGTCCCTGCAGAAAGCACTACTCAGATGGCAAGACATGGACACCCCTGAGTGCTGGGGCCACAGGCAGGTGGGCAACTGGCCCAGGTAATGGGGCCCCTGGAGCGCTGCCAGTCCCTGAAAGCCCGACACAGCAGGCAGCATACTGACCTCCACAGGGCGCCTACCCGGCCTGCCCTCCCTCAAGCCTCCAGAAGGAAAATAAGAGAAGCAATTACCGCTTAACAGGCAGGCACTGTGCCCGGGCCCTGGGGAGCCACATAATTGGTGAGAATGGTTGCTGGCGAGGCAGGACCCCTGGGGGCCACAGCCTGAGCTCCCAAAAACCTGGTGGGGGAGGGAAGTAAGGCAGGGAGGCAGAGAGAAAGAAGAGACAGAGATACTCCTCCTGTGTACAGGAACCCAGGCAGTAGGAAGCAGCCCCCGCTCACGTCCAGTCCACTGCTCCCCACTGGGACACCTGCATCTGGTAGACAGGAGGTGCTCAATAAATGCTGGCCAAGCAGGAGAGCAACACACACAGGCACAGAACCCCATGCGTGTGGAGGGGGAGGGGCTGTGGGGGGGTGGCGCCCAGGACACCGACAAGACACCTGCTGCCCAGGGGGATGTTTCTGGGGCCTGCCCATGTCAGAGACAGCAGTGACAGGTACAGGTGGGGGACCCAAGGCTGACGCCCAGCTGGTGTCCTTGACAGTGGCCACTGGATGCCTGGCAGGTTCGTGTGTCACGTTCTAAAGCACAGAGCCCTCAGATCCTGGACCCTCTGAACTGGGACCTAGGGGTCCTTGGGGCAGCAATTGCCGTGGTTCTGCCTGGGGCAGGCCCCAGCCTATCTCAGTCACCACCTTGCAGGGTGATCACGTGGCCAGGTCCTCCTCGCAGGTAAATCAACGGGCTCCGAGGGAGAAAGCCTCGGCGGCTGGGCTGAGGTGCCAACTTGAGGCTTCAGGCTCTGTCCTCACTGGCCCTGTCAGTTACAGGGGTGCTGGCGCAGCAGACAAGGCCCCCAAAGCATAGTTCCAGGGTGGTGGTGTCTAAGAACACCCAACGAAGGTCTGGAGCACGTGGCTGCTCTGTCATCGGCAAGGGGACAGCATGGCTTTCCTGTAAGTTCATTAGGAATCCACTGACATTTTGCACAGCAGAGGAAACCATAAACAAAATGAAAGACAACCTACAGAATGGGAGAAAATATTTGGAAACGATGCAACTGACAAGGGTGCAATTTCCAAAATATACAAACGACTCATATAGCTCAATATCAAAAAACCAACCCAATCAAAAAAATTGGCAGGAGATCTAAATAGACATTTCTCCAAAGAAGACATATGGGTGGCCAACAGACACATGAAAATATGCTTCACATTGCTAATTATTAAAGAAATGCAAACGAAAACTACAATGAGGTATCACCTCACACCAGTCAGAATTGCCATAGTTAAAAAGTCTGCAAATTCTGGCGAAGGCATAGAGAAAAGGAAACCTTCATACATTGTTGGTGGGAATACAAGTTGGTGCAGCCACTGTGGAGAAGAGTATGGAGGTTCCTCAGAAAATGAGCATTCTTACTCCTGGGCAAATATCCAGGCAAAATTATAATGGACAAACACGTGGTACATATGTATATAATGTAATACTGCTCAGCCATAAAAAAGAATAATGCCATTTTCAGCAACAGTGGATGGACCCAGAGATTATCATACTAAGTGAAATAAGTCAGACAAAGACAAATATCACTTGATATCACTCACATGTCAAATCTAAAATATGACATAAATGAACTTATTTACAAAACAGAAACCAACTCAAACAAAGAATGCCAATTTACGGTACCAAAGGGGAAAGACGGGAGGGATAAATTGGGAGTGTGGGATGAGCAGATACACACTGCTACATACAAAAAAGATGAACAACAAGGTCCTACTGTACAGCACAGGGAACTACATTCAATATGCTGTCATAAGCCATAATGGACAAGGTATGAAAAAGAACATGTGTGTATACATAAGACTCAATCACCGTGCTATATGCCAGAAACAACACTGTAATCCTTACTATAATAACTTTTAAAAAATTATCCAACTAATAATTAAAGACCATAACAAGTGAAAAAAAGAAGAAAAGAAAGAAAAAGAATGCACTTACAGGCGAGAATGCAGTCAGGGGTAGCTGTGGGGCATGCGCCACCAGAGCCCCCCACACAGGCAGTTCTTGATCCAGCGCTGTTCCCACTGCTTGACTGCGGTGGTCTTGTTGGGTGACTTGAGCATGGTGACGCAACCGCACCTGCAGACAGAGCAAGCAAGTGGGTGGGATGCTAGGCAGGCCAGCTGTAGCCACAGGGCCTGGCACATGCTACACCACCTCAGGAATGGTGTTCCCTGCAACCCTACACCCCCACAGTGAGCTAATTATTCCACATCCTTCCATCCCCACTCAATACCACCCCTCACTTCCCTGAGTGGACAGAGGTTGGGCCAACCCTAGTGGTTGACCCTGGGGTCAGCTGGCAGCAAGCGGGACCACATCTGCACAGAGCAGCACTGAGGCGGTCACTCCTCCATTTCTGCCCTTGTCAGGTCACTGGGAGCCCCAAGAGGGCAGGCTTGGGCCAGCCGCTCGCCGCTACCCCCACACCTCGGCCCCACCCTTTATGAAGACCGCCAGGGATACCTGCTCAGGAGCCCTAGAGAGACACACTCCTGGGACCCTGGCTCGTAGGCTGGGAAGCTGCGGGAGGCGGAGCGGAACGGCGTCTCCTGCAGCTGCTCACCTGGTACAGGCCTTGCAGGCCTCCGTGGGGTAGGCGCCCAGGTGCAGTCTCCGCAGGTGGTCCATCTTGGGCTGGCCCGGTGCCCTGATGGAGAGGAGCAGGGGAAAGGCTCGGGGGTGTGTACACGCACATGTGTACGCAAGCAGTGGCGCACACGCGCATGCACACATGCGCATGCAGACACAAGCACATGCGCACATACAGCCGTACAGGTCGATCTCCTAGAGGCAAAGCGTGTGTGAGAACAGAGAGAATCCAGGAGCCAGGCTCCTACACACCCTCTGCCCACAGGCCCCCGCTGAGGGTGGCGCCTGGAGCAGAGTAGGGCAAGCCCATCAGGATTCCTGAGGCTGGGGCATTCGTATCACACAAGTTTGAAAACCAAGAGTGTGAAAGCCCTTTGGCGACCAGCCACCTCTCTGTGTAAAGTGTTTCCTGAAACTCGAGCACAAACCACAGTGTGTGATTCATCAGGCCGTTCCTCCTACGGCTTTAGAGATGAGAAAGAAAATCCGGAAGTGGAGGAGGAAGGCCCAGAGTCTTCCCAGCGGGGGCGGCGGGGGGGGGCTGTGGGGACACTAAGGCCCCTCCCCAGTAAAGGCCCCTCCCCAGTAAAGGACCACTTGACAATCCATCCCATGACACCTTGAATGGGAGGTGGCCTGTGGGGTCCTAGGTTCGCCTTCTGGCCTGGTGTCTATCTCTGGACTGCACCTTGGAGATTGAGTTTACCTGCCTGTAAAGTGGGGACAAATCCTCCACCCAGGGTGCTGCTCCCTCAGCAGGCCTGGGCTTTCTGGACTCCGCACATCCAAAGAATGGCCCCCAAGGCCACTCCCAGCCAGGTCTGCCTAAGAGTGTTCTGCTTCCTGGGGCCTTGGGACCTGCCAGGTACTCTGGGTTGCAGTGCAATTTATGGTGGGGGCTTGGGGTGTGAACCTCAGCTCCAGAGGGGTTGGAGCCAGAGTAACCAAGGTTGGCGACATGGGCCCTCCATGTGGGCCGAGACAGGTCAGGGGGAAGATGACATCACCCGGACAAGCAAGGACACAAATCAGTACGAGCCGATGACCTGTACACTATAGTACAGTATAGTGCCTGGATGGAGGGAAGTGACAGGGCAGGGGAGGCGGGTGGGGAGGGGAGGAGTCTGGGGGAAAGGAGGAATCTTAGGGGCAAGGGAGGGGAGGAGTATTGGGGGGAGCACTCAGGTCAGGCTGGAAGGAAGCAGCAGGTACAGCACAGGCAGAGGCCCTGAGACAGACATGTGAGGGGGCATGTCAGGCAGGTCTAGGGGGGACCCTTCTGGAAGAAAGGGTATACAGGGCCCTGAGTCAGAGGTGGGTGCACATACCTGATGAGGCCGTCCAGCTGCAGGCCGGTGGAGCCACCAGGCAGAGCAGGGGCCTTGCCAAAGTGCAGGCGCAGGGGCTGCTTGGGCTGCAGGCGGCTGACCAATCCGTCACTCACAGGCAGCCAGTCTAGGCTGGGGATGAGCAGCTGGCTGGGCAGCAGGCAGCACTCATCCACCAGCGCCTCGTCTGGCTCACTTGTGGGACCCTCGTCACGGCCTGCGGGGGGAGCAGGGGACACAGGACATCATGCTTAGCGGCCCTGCCCACAGCACTGCCCACCAGGAGGCATCACGGCCTCCTCCAGGCTCATAGGGCGCCAGGTGCAGGCCCCAGCCCTGCCCTGACTTCGTGAGGAGCCTGGGCTCCTCCCCCTTCTCGGGCCTGGTCCTCTCCTCTGTAAAACAGGGACCCACTTATTCCTTTAAAAAATGTGCAGTAAGTCCTGGGTGCCCTTCCTGGCATCAGGGAGCAACAATGACAGAGCCTGGCCCCAGAAACACGTGACACAGGACAACCAGGCGTGGCTGAGGTTTACTGAGCACCCACGCTGTGCCTGCATCTGTGCCAGGTGCTGGGGAAGCAGCAGGAGGGCCACAACAGGGCAAATTTGACCTATGGGAGATTATATTATGGTGGGGGGACTCAGCCAGGGCTTGTATTTTGGTGGGGAAATGAGAGAAGAGGAGCAGGTGTCTTACAGCAGATCCAGAGCTTGGTGAGCAGGCGAAAGAGCAGGGACATGCTGTCCTGAGTGTCTGAGGTAGCCGTGTACACAGGCAGGCAGCTGGGCTTCAGCAAGCCCCAGATGCGGATGACAACCATCAGCTCTCGCAGCATGCCCAGTGACGTGCCATCCCGCAGGAAGCTGTGGCCTGGTCGCAGCGGGGAGCCCTATGGGGAGGAAGGTTCTGTTTGTGCGCTTTCATGTTTCAGCATTCCAGGACCTCTGTGAGTTGGAGTCAGATGGCCTTTGGGGAGGGGTGGGGCCAAGGAGGTGGGGCTTCTGGGAGGAGCTGAGCCGGAGGAGGTGGGGTGGAGGGCACACCTGGTTGGGCAAACTGGCCAGCAGGTAGAGCACAAAGTCGCCCACCCACTGCAGGAGCTGCTGCAGCGCCTGGAGCGTGTTCATGTCCAGAACGAACTCCTCCGTCTTGAGGTTGATCATGACCTTGTCAATGTCTGGGAGGGGACAGGCAGTCAGGGGAGGCTGGGACTTCACGCGGGGGCCCTGGAGGCCACGGCTGGTGGGAGAGGCTCTGGATACCCACCACAGGACTTCAGGACACCCCGACGCCCCTTAGACCCCTTGTGCAGGACAACCTGGAGTTCCCACCAGCCTCCAGGCACCCACACATACAGTTCCCCTGGGGATGCCACCCAGGCTGCCTCATCTTTGTTTCAGGTAACAGCCACCATGTGTCCCCACAGGCAGTGGTGGGGGGAGGGGGGCACATGCGAGACACCTGAGGGATCCTCCCTGGCAGACAGCGAGGGCACTTGGAGGGTGGGGGTGGGACCCAGGGTGGCCTGCAGGGTGGAGCTGGACCCACCAACATCTGTGATCTTGGCACAGATTTCGGTCAGCCGGTCGCCAGGACTTTTGTCGGGTGTATTGAGCACGTGCGGGCGCAGCAGTGACTTGAGCGTGGAGCTGATGGCGATGAGGAAAAGCTTTGCGTGGTAGTCGCACACACGAGTCACCGTGCAGGGCGACAGCTTGCACAGTGAGGCCTTCATGGCCAGGATCCGGGTGGACAGGACCTGGGGGGCCAGGATGTGAGCGGGTGGAGCTTGCGCCTCGGGGCGGGGCCAGAGCAAGGTGCTGGACCCAATGGGCAAGGGGCTAAACCTCTGGGCCTTGCCCTCCTGGCAAAATCAAGTAGAACCTTCCCTCACAGGACAGCAGGGTTTCAACCTGTGGGTGGGTCTGCCCCAGGGGCCAAAGGGCCACGTCTGGGATCCCGAATCGGGAGTCAAAGGGCCACATCTGGGATCCCTAATGATTTTGGGGTGCCTGGCATGAAGTGGGTGGGGGCAGGGATGCTGCTCTGTCCCTTACCCCACCTCGTTCCTTGACCCTGATGTCTCCCGGGATGCCATGACTGAAGGACTGCAAGCATCAACATGCTCACACACAGCTCAGCTGAGCACTGAGCGGTTGGTCACTAGTGGCGTTCCTGGCTCTGAAGCCAGCTCCCTCCTGTGCAGTTCACGCCGGTAGCACCCTCTCACACCTGAGCCCTCTCATGTCTGAGCCCCGCACGTCTGAGCCCTCGCACATCTGAGTGGGCTGCTAAAAACCATGCGACCTCTCCTTCCTGTTTCCTCCTGGTGTTGGAGACTGGGGCACAGAGGACAATTCCGGATTCCTAGCAGTGCTGACCTCAGGGAGGCTGTAGGTTTGCAGTTACGCCCAGTGGCGTCTGGGGGATCATTTCTCCCTGCCCCTCCCATCTTTAAAACTCGAGGTCACTGTTCTTATCACAGGGGCAAAGGCCTCCACTGACACGCAGAGGCAGGTGCAGCCAGGCCTGCAACCGCGCCCTCCCAGGCTGAGAAGGCAGGGAGGTAGGCCATCTGACCCACAGGGAGGAAGGGGGCCCCGGGGGAAGGAGGGGATGAGCCCGCACCTGCTGCAGCTCGGCCTTCTGGCGCGTGTACTCCTCGTGCAGCTTCTCCACCAGGCTCTGCACCATGCCGGGCTGCACGTGCAGCAGGATGTCCCACCAGTCATAGCCGGTCACCATGCAGTACTCCAGCAGGAAGAGCAGGTGCCGCAGGGCCAGCCCCACGTCCAGTGAGTGGCCCATGGACGGCGAGATACGCAACATGCTCAGCTGTGGGGAAAGGACGGGGCGTGAGAGGTGGGGTCTTGAGGGGATGGGAGTCTGAACGCCAGGGACAAGGAGGGCTCAGCCCATGTGGGGTCCTGACCTGCCTGATCTCCTGTCACATGGGAGGGTTACAGAGCCACAGCTTGGCCAGGTGGCATGAAGGGAGCCCTTCCCACCAAGGGTGCGCCTGTGGGGTGGCAAGGCCTCCAAGTCTACCTGGGGGCCGCATGGTCCTCCCCACCAGGCCAAACCCGTCCGTACCCCGCCCACCCAGAATGCTGAGGGCAGGGCCAAGTAGGTGCACTGCCCGATAGCTACTTCCTGGGGAGTAGGGGGCACACGCATGTGTGAGCAAGTGTGTAAACACATGTAGATGTGTGTAAGCAAGTGCGAGAGTGGGTGTGCGAGGCACCTGTCCTCCTGACAGGCCACGGATGGGTTCCTCTGAGAGCCAAGAGGCCAACACAGGGCACCTGCTCGCATGTGGGGGAAAGGTGGGGGGGGTCGGTGCTAGAACCCCACATGTGAGGAGAAGCCAGCCTAAGCTCCCCCACCTCCTGTGCAACCCCCGCAGGCCACAGGCCTCACCCTGCAACAATGACCACACCCCACAGACAGAGGCACGGGGCTCCCCTCACTCTTGGCACCCCCAGCACAGCACTGACCCTGCCGTGGTTGTCAATGCCCACGAGGGCCAGGGAGGTCCAGGAGAGTTGCATGGCCTTGAAGTGGACGGCGGGGCCTGTGGTCCGGGGACGCTTGAGAGCCGGCTCATCCACGGGGCGTGGGGCGGCGGAGCTGTAGAAGATGGCCATGGTCTGCAGCGAGAGCCGGTGCACGATGTGGACACTGCCGTCGTGGAAGGCCAGGGCCAGCCCTGGGGGCACATGCAGGTCAAGTGGCCGAGCCCAGCCTTGGACAATGGGAAGTGGCTGCACCGTGCCCAGCTTGTTAGCGACCTCATAGCCTTTCAAGCTCCCTGGATATCAAGAGCAGTGTCCTCACCCCCACTAGGACTGACGTGAGATTGGGCCAGGTTCCCACAACCCTGAAAGTGGAGGTGAGGTCACAGTGCACCCCTCCCTCTGACCCCCAGGAACCCCAAGACACTGTACCGAGGCCAGGGTAGAACTGGGTGTCACTGGCCACCTTCAGGTCTGTGTTGGTGAGCGAGATGGGCAGTTTGGGCAGCGCCACAGCAGACACACGGTCCAGGTCATTGGTGGCCGAGAGAATCCGCCATTTGAGAATTGTGGGCTGTTTGTCGCCAACTGAAAAGGGGTGTGGGGGACAAGGGGCAACAAAATGAAGATGAAACTGAAACACAACAAGGGTGGACTGGACCCAGTGCCCTTCCCCTCCTGGGGCCCCCAGCTAGCTCATAGGAGCATGGAAGGGGGGTGGGGGGGCCCCCACAGGGCCTGGTCCTGGGCCTTCACAGGGACGGGAGGAGGTGTCTGCCTGGGCAAGAGGCTGTCAGCTGGCGGGGGTGGCCACCTTGTCCCCTCGAAGGAGCCAACACGCCAAGGAGGGGAACCCATCCCAGACCTTGCTGCCACACAAACCCCACAATTCTCCTGTGGACTTGGCTGGTCTGTGCAGGGTTCTCTGTCCCTGTGGTCCGAGAGGTCCTGGGTGGACCCCAGCTCTCCTCAGGAGGTGGACAGACAGGCCCCTCCCGGCACCCACACCCTCAGTGCCACAACGAAGCCCCCCAGCAAGAGGCGGGGTGGTTTCCATCCATCTGGGCTTGGTCCCTGCATGCTGTGGGCATGATGTGGGCAGAGGTGCCTGGACACTAAGGTGACTGAGACAAGCCCAGGCACCCAGCCGGTGGCCAGCATTCCAGCTGCCCTGGGGGGCCAGCAGACTCAGGGAAGCAGGCCAGAGCAGTGAGGCAGCCCGACCCAGGAGTGTTCCACTGTGTTTCTGAAACAGAGCTTGAGGCTGGCTGTGACAGCACACCTCTGCGCCCACCTGTCCTGACAGCTCTGCCCCAGACGTCTCAGCATGAGGGGTCTCCTGGAAAATGTCATCCCATAGGGAGACGGAGGCCCCGAGAGGGGCGGCACTGAGCAGAGCTGTCAAGGTGACAGCCATGGCGGTACCCAGAGAGGGCGCACGTTCCGGCCAGGCCCGCACCAGCCGCCCACACTGGCTTCCTGACGGCCTTGGCCATTACTAGGTCACAGAGGACAGAGGCCGCTGTCAGAGGCTGAACAGCTTGCCTGAGTCTACCTGGACCCACTGTCCACCCAAGTCAGGCCAACCCCTCTACTGCAGGCTGGACGGTGGCTGGTAGAGTGGGGCCCCGGGGAGACCAGTGTAGGCAAAGGTGAGGAGGAAGGGACAGGAGAGGCAGGTCTAAGAGCCCACAGGGCAGCAAGGCTGGGACAAGGGGTGGGGTGGGGCTGCAGGTGAACTCAGCAGAGACCCTTCAGCACCTGGATGCCTGCCTCAGGAAGAGGCTCCACCAGGACGGGAGGCCCTTCTGCATGAAGTCTGGTCCTACTGTGACAAGGTCCCAGGGCGGGACTGCAGGGCAGGTGGGGAGCAGGGCCACCCTGGGACTCAGGAAGGGCCAGGACCCCACTCAGGAGGTGCAGCCCAACCATCCTCACACACCTCCTCTGGGGCCGTGTGGAGCAGCATATGTAACCCACCTGCGGGCAGATGGACCTCAAGGGCCTCTTGACTCAGGCCAGTCACTCCAGGGCCATGAGCGCTACTGGCAGCAGGAACACCCCTGGGCTATGTGGCCGTGGTTCACCCCCGGCATCTCAGCCACATGGGTGTCAGGAAGTGGGCCCCTCCGGTGGGGATGTGGGGCTCCGCATGGGTGCAAGGTCAGAGAGGGAGGGAGAGGTAGGCACTTTCTAGCAAACTCAGGTCACCCCTGCGCCGCCTCGCTGTACCGAGGGTAGTCTGAGTGTGCCTGGCCACCTGGGCAACTCACCAGCCGGCGAGAGCTGCTGGAAAATATTATTCACAGGGAGCCCCTCCTTGCGCAGCGACCAACACTCCACCACACTGCTCGTCTGGCTGGATGCACACAGCAGCACCTAGGGGTGGGTGCGTGGTGAGGGGCCTAGAACAGCCCATGGCCTCTGCGGGGTTCTAGCTCGTCTTGGAGCTCACGTGCCATTGTGAGTCCAACCCAGGCCTGCCTGGCCTGCGTCTGCATCTGCCCATCCATTGCCCTCACTCCCCTGGGGAGTGCTGTGCTGTGCTGGGGGCAGTTATCCATGGTGCCCTGGCAGGAAGCAAAGGTACCAGGGAAACACATCAGGGACTGGTGAAGCTAGGGCTGGTCAGCACAAGGCTATGAGGGACCTCAGGGAACCTGGTGCAGGTAGCTCAACTTGGCCCCCAGAGACCCCCCTCGTCCTGGTCCTGGGACCTGTGGATACATCACCTTATGGGACAGAGGGGACTTGGCAGCAGGGATTAAGCTAAGGCCCCTGAGACAGGGATGACCCTGGATTCCCCAGGGGACCCAGTGTCATCACAGGGTCTTTATAAGAGGGAGGCAGATAGTCAGAGGCAGAGAGACGGGAGATTTGCACTGTTGGCTGTGCAAATGGAAGGAAGGGCCATGAGCCAGGGATACGGTGTCTCTAGAAGCTGGAAAAGGCAGGAGCCTCTGGAGGGAGCAGCCCGGCCCAGGCGTGGGTTTAGCCTCGAGGTGTCAGGGCGGGCTCACCTGCTCTGACATGTCGCGGGCCAGGAACTTGAGGTGGGTGATGGCGGGCAGCCGGTCGCGGCGGCTGAGATCAGTGGTGCAGCGCATGAAGAGCGAGGGCAGGAGCTCGGTGTCGATGCGGCACTTCTCGTTGACCACGCTCACACACACCTTGTACAGCTGCACCGGTGATGCGCTGCTGCCATCCGCTGTAGCCACCACGATGTTGCCACCACCTGTGAAGGCGATGTCGGCCAGAGCCACGCGGCCGCGCAGCCGGCACAGGCTCTCAGTCGAGGTGAGCACCTGCCCGCTGGGCTTGAGCAGGGACACAGTGACCAGGCCGCTGACCGTGACAGCAATCCAGCCCTCCATGGGCTTGCCCCCGAACAGTGTGAGCGATGGTGAGAACTTGACGCGGGAGAACTTTTCCCCGAAGCTGGAGGCACCAGACTGTGAGGGAGGGGAGGGGTCAGCTGCAGGGGGGTGGGGGTGGGGGCGCCCAGTTCACGCTCAGCCTTTAGGGGTCTACCTTCATGGCCCGAGGACCCCCTCCTGGGAACCGCACCCTCAGGAACACAGAGGAACCAGGCAGCAGAAGCCTCAAGAGCCCAAGCCTGAGGTCAGATTCAGCTTCAGCCACTGAGCACTGGGTGACACGAGCCTCTCTGACCTTCAGTGTCCTTGTCTGCATGTCCAAGGACACGATAAGGAGGACACAGCTAGATACACGAGGGACAGCAGTCAATCGCATTTTCTTTAGGGCCAGAGAGACATCCAGTGTTCTCAAGTGCTCAGTTCAGCCACTCCAGGCTCCTTGTGTGGGCAGTGTGGAGCACGGCCTGAGCCAGTGCACAGAGCAAGCTAGGCACCAGGCAAGTGGCTGCAGGATTCAGCTATGCCCCCTGCAGGCAGTGCTGGGACGCGCAGCTGCCACTGCTCTTTCATCTGCTCAGCTTTTTACCCCTGGGCCCTCAGCCACTGCGGCGCTGGCCTCTGCCCCAGCTTTGCCTTTCCCAGCGCCCCCGGGGGCAGACCCTAGGGAGGCCTGCACACCTGACTCCTTTCTGTCAGCACAAAGCATCTGTCACTGAAACAGCACGAGCTGGAGATGGCACAGAGCTCCTCCGAGTAGTGGGAGACTCTCTACCCCTCTATCGGGATGAGAAGCAGACTCACTAGGCTCACCCAGGCACCCCCAGGCTCATGGGACTAGACATCCAGGGAGGGCAGGGCTGACCACGGCCCCAGCTGAGTCTCCCGAACATGGAGGTGAGAGCAGTGTTGGAAAGAAAGAAGCAAAAACCCCCAAATGAGCCCCAAGGGGAGATGCTGAGAGTCTGAAAAAGAAACCTCCCACAGAAAAAACGGTCCAGATGGTTAGGCAGTAAGCCTTGCAATGAGTCATTCCCTAGTGGAGAAGGGACAGGAGGCAGACACAGGGAAGGGGTGGAAAGAAAGGTCATTTCCCACAGCATCATTCCAGGAGGGCCTCCTGGCTTGGGAGTGGAGCTGACCAAGCCACGTGAGCTCTTGCTGCTGCCCTAGGTCTCACCCAGGCATGGCCCCGACCAAGCCCCCTCGCTTTCTCAGATTGAACCCTGGCCCAGCCCCTGGCCCCAGTTGACAATTAGGAGAGTGATGGCTGAGGTATGACTCGGGGACTGAACTCAGCACCCTGACCCAGGAGGCTCCCCTCTCAGGGGGATGCCAGGCTGAACCGTGGGGTGCAGACAAGAATCAAGGGCTGTCACCACATCAACCACGTAGGAGCTGCTGGCAACACAGATGCTGACAACTGGGTGGCAGGTGTGACAGTCTGGCCCCATGAGAGGAGGAGCCAAGCCCTCCTTGGGCTTGAGGCCTGCTCCCCCAGGCAGGACACCTACCTTTTCCACATGCAGGGCCAGTTTCACGCCGTTGTGCAGCCAGGACAAGGCCACGATGGGGTCCCCTTCCACCACGCTGCCCACGGGGCTCTCCCAGCTGTTGGCCAGGTGGTCAGCCATGCTCCAGCACTTGATCTGCCCATCGGCATCAGCTGACAGCAGACGCGAGCCTGGGGGTAAAGGGGGAGATTGGGCAAACCTGCGTCACAAGCCCAATCCCTGCAGTTCATCAGGGTTGGGCGGGCCGGCCTGGAGGTCGTAGAGCAAGGAACCAGCACAGGCAAGTCCAGAAACAGGGGCGAGAAGAGCAGAAGCCTCAAAGGCACAGGTCAGGGTTTCAGGTCCCAACTCTGAGCCCAGGGCCAAGACCAGGAAGACAGAGCAGGCAGCCCTGGCATTCAGGGTGGCGGGCCGCCCTCACCGGACTGGTCCCACTCCAGGCAGGTGATGGCCTCGCTGTGCTCTGAGCGGATGGAGTGCACGTCCCAGGGATGCTCAGTGTCCAGGATGTGGATCATGCGGGTCAGGTCTGCGAGGGACAGTGATGTCAGTGTGGCAACAACGGCCTGGTGCCTGACCGCCCCAGGGGATCGGGGTGTCGAAGCCGATCAGGAAGTGTCAAAGCCCGGCTGCAGGGACTCCAGAAAATGATTTATACACAGGCAGCCCGAGGGGAGACAGCAGGCCCATGACCCTGCCTCCTATGAGGCTACAACTGTGCTTTCAAAATGGACCCAAAACACTAATAGCGGGTGTTGCTCCATGGAAGGTTAGGGTTCTCCTCATCCTAAAGTTTACGTTTTCCTAATTCTAAGAAGTGCATATTGTTCTGTGGTGGGAAGAATACCAGCCCTGCGGCAGAGTGCACCGCAAAGCTGGTGGTGACACGTGCGGCTGGAAAACTCCTGAAGGAGCCTCAGCAAGCCACAAGCGGTCACGGTCCCCCCTCCCCAGTGCCCCGCAGCCATGGCCATTCCTCAAGGTTATCTCTGTGCCCCTCAGCAACCCCAGCTGTCTCATAGAAGGAAACACCATGGGAGCTGGGGGGGAGGGCCCTATGGGGGGCCTGGGGTGGGGGGTGGCACACCCTGGTCATCGCTGCGCAGGTCCGTGGTGAAGGCGATGAGGTTGCGGCAGGACCAGGTGCAGGCCAGGGGACCCGAAGGGCAGTGGGTGCTCTTGGGCCATTTCTCCCACTCACAGATGTAAGCCAGGTCCATGGCGCCCAGCTGCCAAGGTCATACAGGGAGGACAATCACCAGCTCCTACAGGAGGGAAGGCAGGCTTGTCATCCATCTTCACAGGGTGCCTGCAGGGCCCCGAGTGCGGTGGTGGATGCTGGTTACCGCGGGGGACAAAGTGGACTCAACCCCTGCCCTGTGTGTGGCTGGGGAGCTGCGTTTTACACAAGCATGGCCAGGGATCAATCCATGCAGCCGGGAGGAAGAACATGTCAAGCGGAGAGAACAGCCAGTGCAAAGGCCCAGAGGCTTGACTGAGCCTGGGGTGCTCAAGCAGTGTCGGGCCGCAGAGCAAGAACAGAGTGAGTGGGGGGGTGGGGCAAGGTAAGGATGGGGAGGGGATGAGGCGGGTCTTGCAGGGCCTGGGGGTTCCACCTGGAGGGAGACGGGAGCCCCAAGAAGTCTGTTTCTGTTTCACAGGTCCCTCTGGCTGTCTGGAAGGCACGGCTGAGGGATGGGGTAGAGGTGACGGCACTGGTCCAGGTGCACAGTGACGGGGACAGTGTAAGCTGTGACGAGAGGTAGGATCTACGTCTATTCTTAAGAAGGAGCCCGTGGACACAGGAGAACCAGTGAGGCTGCCTTAGACAGGGGCAGGGAGGCAGGGTGGGGGTTAGGCAGCAACTTGGGGCCTGGCTTCCAGAGGTACCGAAAGGGACAGTGAAGGCTTCCCCAGCAGGCTCTCTGCGCCCAGCTGCGACTAAGGTTATTTCCTTTCACCTTCCCAATCACACTACCCGCTGCTTCTTAAAGCCCCGCCCCGGAACACTGAGGCCCCGCCCACAAGCCCAAGCAGAAGTCTTTTTTTTTTTTTTTTTTTTTAGCAGAAATCTTTTTAAGCTCTGTCCCCAAAGCCCTCCGGCCCCGTCCCTACAAAATGTGCTTTCCAGATCCCACTCTCAATTTGTCCCTGGCGTCCCCAGGCCCGGCCTAAACTTCTGTTTTTATTCCAAAGTCTCCAAAACAATCCCAAAGCCCCTTCTCCACACACCAGGCCACCCAGGACCCGCCCCAACCCACCCGACAGTCCCTAAGCCCCGCCTCAAATGCATCCCAGGCCCTCCCCGGGGAGGTACAACCTTAGGCCCTCCCCGATTTTCCACCGCCCACTCCAGGGCGCTTCAAGTCACCCTAAATTTCCGCCACGACCCCCAGACCACGCCCAGCGCACTCAGGGCGCGTACCCAGCACCCTCTGCTCTCCAGGACCGCCCTCTGACTCCACAGGCCCTGCTCCGACTCACAATCCCAGCAGCCTCGGAGCCATCCGGAGGCTGGCCGACTGCCCAAGCCCCCAGCCCCGCACTCACTGGACCAGCCTGGACGCCCACCGGGAAGGAGGCTACCGTCTGCATTCGCTCTAACACCCCGGCTCCAGCGCCGCCATCTTCCCAGAACCAACTAGTCTCCCGCGCAGCCCGGCTGCTTTCCGGAGACTTCTGGGACGGCAGTGGCTCCGCCCCGCTTCCGGGGTATTTTGCATACGACCGTGGCGTTCCAACCGACATCTGTCTGCGTTATATTTGGTGGAAACAACAAACATTTTCTCAATTTAAGTGAATAACCCCCTTAGATCAAGCTATGATTGCACTAATTTCGTAAAGAAAAGGGGAGAGTTGGCAGATTGGTTTTTTTTTTTTTTTAATAGAAATCACCATCAGCGATAAGTATTTGATTCTGTCTACTATAAATAGTTCTGGCTTCTCAACGATATTCGTGCTCGCTTCGGCAGCACATATACTAAAATTGGAACGATACAGAGAAGATTAGCATGGCCCCTGCGCAAGGATGACACGCAAATTCGTGAAGCGTTCCATATTTTGCCTTTTTTTCACGATATCTAGCCAAGGTGTTGTAACTCCTTCATAAGCAAGGTAACCTAACCCATCAAGGGCCCGTAGAGTCAGTCTCCATCCTCAATTCCTCCTCCAAAAGCTGTCGGACTCTCCCCAGTTTAGAATGTCTTTTCCAGAAAGACCTGGGATTGATTGCAGGGAAGGGTACACCAAACAGCAGGCAACACCTGGACAAAGGTCTGGGGGCCGGGCTGTCTAGGGACGCGGGGTGTGGAAAACCCACACAGCCAACCAGGACCCTGGGCAGGACGGAGTCCGCGTGGGTCTGGAGGCAGCGTGTGGGCTTGCCCTGGGCCCCACATCCGTGCCCTGAGCCCCAGCCGGTCTTCTCAGTTCAGTTCAGCCGCTCAGTTGTGTCCGACTCTGCGACCCCATGGACTGCAACATGCCACGCTTCCATGTCCTGTCCATCACCAACTCCCGGAACTTGGCTCAAACTCATGTTCATCGAGTCGGTGATGCCATCCAACCATCTCATCCTCTGTTGTCCCCTTCTTCTCCTGCCTTCAATCTTTCCGAGCATCAGGGTCCTTTCCAATGAGTCAGTTCTTCGCATCAGGTGGCCAAAGAATTGGAGCTTCAACTTCAGCATCAGTCCTTACAATGAATATTCAGGACTGATTTCCTTTAGTTGACTGGTTTGATCTTGCAGTCCAAGGGACTCTCAAGGGTCTTCTCCAACACCACAGTTCAAAAGCATCAATTCTTCAGGGCTCAGCTTTCTTTATGGTCCAACTCTCACATCCATACTGGAAAAACCATAGCTTTGACTAGACTGACCTTTGTAGGCAAAGTAATGTCTCTGCTTTTTAATACACTGTCTAGGTTGGTCATAGCTTTTTTCCCAAGGTCAAGCTTTTTTTCTAACTTTTCCCCCAAGTCTTTTAATTTCATGGCTACAGTCACCATCTGCAGTGATTCTGGAGCCCAAGAAAATAAAGTCTGTCACGGTTTCCATTGTTTCCCCATCTATTTGCCATGAAGTGATGGGACCTGATGCTAAGATCTTAGTTTCTTGAATGTTGAGTTTTAAGCCAGCTTCTTCACTCTCCTTTTTCACTTTCAAGAGGCTCTTTAGTTCCCCTTCACTTTTTGCCCATAAGGGTGTCCTCTGGGCACTGGAAATTCAGTGCCCTTGGCAGGTGGGGAAACTCCAAGCTGGTTATTCAAGTATTAATATTTCTTTGTGTCCTCCTAACAAGTGCTTCAGGCTTTGCTGGTGGCTCAGAGGTTAAACTGCCTGCCTGCAATTTGGGAGGCCTAGGTTCAATCCCTGGGTTGGGAAGATTCCCTGGAGAAGGAAATGGCAACCCACTCCAGTATTCTTGCCTGGAGAATCCCATGCACAGAGGAGCCTGGTGGGCTACAGTCCATGGAGTCACAAAGAGTCAGACTCACTGAGTGACTTCACTTTCTTTAACAAGCCCTTGGGAGTTCCATTATTTAGTATCTACATGTAAAACTTTTTCAATACCTGTTAAAATAGAAGACAGCAAACACAGCACCCACATCTTGGTTTCTAAAACATGCCCCCAGGGAAAGGAACCAGGCTTCTTGGCAAAGTGGCTGGTTCTAGGATGAAGCAGGAATATACCAAGAAGCCCTGTGCATCTCGTAGCAGCAGAAAGTAAGGCCATTTCTCAAATAAATAAATATAGAGGTGCCTCAGTGAGACACAGGAGCCATTGAAGGGGCTCCCAGAAGCTGAACCTTGAACACTCTAAGCAAGAAAAAGGAATATTAGATTGCAACCCAAACTAAAAAGTAAATGCCCAGGCATCTGTACTGATAGAACTGGTTAAATAAACACTGAATACACAGGGCAAGAGAAAAATCTCTCCTGGAGAATTTTCAGTAATTAACATAAATACTCCACCTTCAGACAGGTGGAGATCAGCAGAGGTCAGTAGCGAGGACCCCCATGGAAAGCAGGGAGCCGTGGTGTGGCTCCATGAGAACAGCAGAAAGCCCAGGCTAAGGGGCCCTGCAGGACACACAGCCAGTCCCAGACACACACAGATGGAAGACATGGGCAGGAAGCCATGTGAAGTCAGAATCAAAGGCTTGAAGGATGTGGTCACAAGCCAAGGGAGGCTGGAGCCCCTAGAAGCTGGAAGAGGCAGAGAGGATCTTCTCCTGGAGCCTCCAGAGGGAGTAGGACACTGGGACACCTTGATCTTGGACTTCCTGCCTCTAGAACTGGGTGCCAATAAATTCCTGTGTTTTTTTTTTTGCCAGGTCTTAGTTGCAGCATGCACAATCTATTTCCCTGACCAGGGATCAATCCCAGGCCCCCTCCACTGGGAGTGCCGTCCTAGCCACTGGACCACCAGGGAAGTCCCTCAAATTCCTGTGGTTTTCAAATTGCAGTGTGCTGTATTGTGTTTAGCCACTCGGGAAGCTCACACAAGTGACCACTTGGAGGTCACACAGGTGGTAGGTTGAAGAGTTGGGGTTTCAGCCTGGGCACCCAGGAGGAGACCAGCAAGGGTAGCATAGCCAAGAGCCAGGATCTCCTGGCAGAGTCTTCACACACACCTGCCTCCACCTGGGGTCTCAGTCAGCACCAGCCTTCTCCTAAGGCCTGCATCCCTCAATGACCAGGACCCAAGGGTATCGTGAGTGCCTGGAGCATTCCCCGCCCTGCCCCAAGGGAAAACCCCAGAGCGAGAGACCAGAGCACCAGAAATTTATTGAACACTCTGCTTTTCCCAAAGCACAACTAGCCACACCCATGGGGGTTGTGGAAGGGAGGGAGTGGGGCAGTCTCCCAGCCCTGCTCTCCTGGGCCAGGCCAGGGTGACCAGCAGGAGGACACCCCAGAGCCAGGCTGGGGGCGGAGGACACAGAGAGGGGAAGAAGACAGTCTGAGGGTGGAGGCTTCTGTCTGGAAGTCCCATGTCCCCAGTACAATGGGAGAGGAGTGAGTAGAGCAGATGGGGCCCTAAGAGCAGCCAAAGGGCACCAGGAGGGCAACACATGTTCCCCAAAGAGGGTGACACCATTTTTTAAGATGAAGCTCCTGTCCTGGGTCATGGGGAACACACAGACTCAAGCACGCGCACACACATACACAAAAATGTTACACTCCTGGGAAGAGGGGCGGATCCCCCGAGACCCAAGCCAAAAACTGGGAGAGGGTCAAGCAGGGACTGGAATGAAGCCCCCCAATTTATCACTTAGGGTGAGTTTTTGTTTTTTTCTTCTCAAAAGGGATATGTAAAAATCTACAACAAATCATGCCAAATTCATTAAGAATGATAAAAACCCAGCATCTCCCTCCTCACTTAAGCATCACACAGGGCCAAAATCGCCGACTGAGGAAGTGGCAGGGAAGTGACCAGGCCGGGTGCCTCCTCCCCAGTCAGAGCCCGGGGGTGGATCGCGCAGGCAGCCCAGCCACCAGCTTTAATCTGGAAAGCTGGGCGGGGAGGGGGCGGGGGCCACCCCAAGGGGAAGAGCATGTTTCCAAGGGAAAATTCTAAAAATAATAAAAGATATTTGAGCGGATGGTATTGGAGGTCTTGGCGCTGGGGATGGGGATGGGGGTGGGGCCGCCATCAGCTGTGCTGCTCCAGGTAGGCGGACAGGAGCAGCCCTGGTGGCAGGAAGTCCAGGTGGCGATTGCTGACCTTCATCTGTCGCTTGCCCTCCAGGTCGGCGCCTGCAGTGGAGACAGGCAAGATCGGGAAGAAGGCGAGGGTGCTGGCACCCAGGGACCGAGCCCTTCGCCCACCCTGCAGGAGGTTCCCGTGAGTTAGGTTGCCCCACCCACCCAGGTCCCAGGGCAGTGTATTCAGCAGCTCCTACTTCCAGCCTGCCTTCCCTCTGCCAGCCTGTTCCCTTCTCTCCTGTTACTTATCCCGTGTCCTAATGACACCCAGATGCACTACTGAGACACACTGGCCTGGTGTCAAGGGGACTAAACAAGGGTCCTGCCTGCTTTGGTCTCCCACCCCCTCAGAGGAAACTCCAGGCCCTGGGTGACTCAGTCCCCAGTGACCTCTCTTTTCCCAACATGTCACCCCAAAACCTGAATATAGCGGTACACAACCCAAGCTAGGCCCATCTCCCAGCCTCTGCCCTGGCTGTTCCCTCTCCCTTGATCCCTATATTCCAGAGCCATTCTCCTATGTTTAGGCCAGGGTCCCACTCTGGCAGAGAAGCACCCCCAGCCCAGCCCCTCCATGCCAAGTCAGTGGGAACAAAAACAAGCGTTGGGGCTACACCTCCCTCAGAGCCATCCTGAGAGGAACCATCTTGGGATTGCCATGGAAACTGTCTCCTCCACAACTCTGGGCAGGAGACAGATAGGCCTGGAGAGTGTGGACCCTGTGGGATGTCAAGGGCCACGAAGGGCCTGTGAGGACCCTCCCTGAGGGGACTTTGTCCCAACAGCATCCCCACTGAAAAAGGGGTTGCTGGACCCTGGAGGGGAGACTTGCCAAAAGTCACACTTGTGGCACAGTGGAGGCAGGCTACAGCTAAGTGAAAACTCTACAGACACTGGGGTCCCCTCATCTCATCTCAGGGTCCCTGGAGGCTCCACATAGGCCCCTGAAGATGCAGACAGAGGCACATCTGTGTCCACAGCATCATCCATCATGGGGACAGAGGTACAGGAGCTGCTGTTGAATTAAGGAAGCATCCCCCTGTTACCTTTGTGCTCATGATGTCCCTCCTCCCCTGATGCCTGTTGCCGGGTGAACAGACTCTGGTAAGCCCAGCCTCAGTTTCCCCGGGATAGAATCAGCTAACTGGGGCCCAGGGGCCACCAGGTACTTACTGGCTGAGATGAGATCCATGTACTGGCAGATGGCATGAAGCAGGAGCCTCTCGAAGCTGCAGAGAATGGGTGGTGAGTGGCCTGAGCTGGACACCATGGGGGGGGGGGGTGCCCACTGCACCTGCCCCCAAACATTCACCTGTTGTCCAGCATGGCCGTGTACACGGCCTGGGGGGACACAGAGAAGAACCTCAGCAGCCGCTCCTCCCAGGTCTCTAGTGTTTCCTGCAGGAGAGACAGGTCCAGCGGTCAGGCCAACTGTGGCACGCTGGCCCCCCAAATCCATGCCAGCCTCTGGAGCCCAAAGCCTTGAGTTCAAATGTGGCCTCTGACTCACTACATGAAGCTACTTAACTGTTTCCAAGGATACCAGGCACTTAGACATATCCACTTTTGAATGTCTCAGCCTTCTGCCTGGTGAACTCCTACACATCCTTCAGTACCCAACTTCATTGCCCCTGCCGCTCCCACCTTCAAGGACAGCCCTTGCTCAGCCCTGAGTCCTGCACTCTGATCATATTGGTCTGTATCCTGCCCATCTTCTCCATCACACCCCATTCACTGGGTTTCTGGTCTCCCCTCAACCCAGCCCCCAATTGAGAAGCTGAGAAAAAAGCCCTTCAAGAAAGACCAGAGACAAAGAGAGGCAAGGAGACAAGGTCAAGGCTGTGGTCTGGTACTCACCATGGGAATACGGCTCCGCTTGAGGACAGCTCGCAGACGCCTGCTGATGCGCTGGAAGCACTCCCGGGGCGTGTAGGCAGGGTCCTCTGTGAGAGTCCAAGCAGCGGGGCAGATGAGGAAGCAGAGCCCCAGGCTCCACCCCACCCACACTGGCCTCCCATCTACCAAGCTCCCAAACCGGGCTCCTCCCATCTACCAAGCCCCCGCCCACACATCAGACTCCTCCCCCACCTGCCCTGGCCCCACCCTCTCACCCTAGGCCATGCCCCCATCATGCCTCTGCCTGCCACTTGCACCCCAGATCCAGACCCACCTCTCCGCCTGTCTTCCCCGCGGGTAGGCCCCCTCCTCCGCGCCTTGCTCTTGCTCTCATCCTCCAGGTATCGGAGAACACGCTCCTGCTCCTCCCCAGAGCGGTTCATGAAGTCATTCCAGATCTGGAAGAGAGGCAAGCAGGCCCTGACTGATGACTGAGCACTCTCAAGCCTCAGTTCCCCCATTTGGCCAATGCACATGGTGGGGTCACAAGCGCACGGAATTACTCCTCGTGGACACATTTGACCACTGGGTCAAGAGTTCGTGGATCATCTGTGTTGGGGGGTGTCAATATGGACCAAATACATCCTCAATTCTGTCAGTAATTCCAAAGTAAGCAAATGAACCTCAGGTGCTGGAAGGTTCTGGGGTGGAGGGGTTGCTGGCCTCTTGAGGGAGACTCAGGGACATTCATCAAGGGACCAGAGAGGGTTCAGTGCAGGCAATGCTGGTGGTTTGGGGGAGGGGGGAGCCAGGCAGGACATGGGGCCCCCACCTCCACATAGGTCTCATTGCTGCAGGCTTCTGCAAAGATGCCAGGTGCCGCGGGGGGTGCCAGGTCCCCATCCTCCAGGCCAGGTGTTCCTCCATCTGTCTCCAGCAGGGTCAGGAGGTACTGTGCTAAATGGAAACAAACAGTCTCTGGGCTGGGGGTTGCATTTGGGTCACCCCAGGCTTCATGGGGTCCAGAGGCCCATGTTTCCTCCCATCCCCCCCACCTCTATATTTAGGGCCTTTACTCTCCGGCTCACACCAGCCTCCCCTCCTCCACACTCCAGCTGTCTTTCCCAGAAGACACAGGAACCGTCCAGCCTCCAGAACTCCTACATCGCCTTGGCTTGGCTTGTTGTATTCTTACACCACCTTTGGAGCCCCAGCTCCAATGCCCAGAGCTTCCTCACATTTTCCAGCTCAGGGCCAGTCTCAGATAACAGAACATGCACGCCATTGCTGTCTGAGGCCTAGGAGCCCCCAGGAGGCGCCCTTCGACCCCTGCTCACTGTTCTCCAGGCGCTGGAGGCTCTTCCGCCCCTTGGCCTTGGGCACGAGGTCTGAGTTCCGCACAGCCTGGTTGATGAAGTGCTGCTTCCGCCGGGAGGCCGAGAGCCTCTTCACCTGGGAGCTGGCTAGAGCGGGCAGGCAGCCCGGAAGGGGCCTGTGGGTCGGGTTTGGATGGGGGGGCAGTCCTCAGGGCCAAGACAGGCCAGGACCCCCAGGAAGAACCCTACCATCGCTGCTGTCTCACAGCCACCCTGGCTTGGTTTCCCTCTGCAGTGGGAAGCTCACCCCCATTGCACGTGGAGCCCTGGCCCCTAAGAATGTCACTGTGCCACAACACTCAGGAGGCAGATACCACTGAGGACAGATGAGTAAACCAAGGCTCACTGAAGGGAAGCCACACGTTGGTGGGGCCGCTGAGCGGGGTGAGGGAGCTGCTCCCTGTGCTCCCAGGCTTCCAGGTTTGAGCTGTAAGCCAGTGAGGCCCGCGTCTCCTTCCTCTGGGAGTTTCTCAAGAGATTTAATTTGATGATGCATTCCTACCTGCCCCCTGCCCCCAGCCTCTGACAACAGGTAAACCAGAAAACAGCCCCCAGAAGATAAGGCGCTGCCTGAAGCTATCTGCCTTGTGCCCCCAGAGCCCCCTGCTATGTGCTCAGGGCCTGGATGGGGGAAGCAGGCAGAGTGGCCCCCTCTGAGCACAGGTACTAATCCTGGAAATGGATTAGTGGCCCAGGCAGGCCTCCCACTGGGGACGTGAGGGCCAGGCAGTAGGTGGCTACGTGGGAGGGAGGGGGCAGGTATTGAATGGAAACTTCCTGGTAAGAAGCTGCAGGGCTGTCATGGTCAGCCCCTGACTACGGGCTGAGAGGAGGGTCCCACCAGGCTCAGAAACCCTCATGCTGAGAGGCTGATGGTAGATTCTGAGCCTTGGAGGGTCTGGGGTGCCAGGACTCCCCCTTCCTCCTTGCCCTGCACTCTGGCCCTAGCCCACCAGGCACCCCCTCCGTGCCGGCTGTCCCCCACCCCACTGGATGCCCGTGCCCCAGTCTCCTCACTCCTCACTCCCATCTCCTTTTGCCTTCTGTTCAAATCTCCCAGCCCCTCACTGCTTTCTTATCCTGATGGCTGCATCTCCTACCTCCCTGCCCACAACCCACCATGACCTCCATGCACAGGTAGGGTCTGATGTCCATTGCACCCCTGTCTAGCATACAGTAGGTGCTCAGAAAATAATTACCCAATCAGGTCTCTAACAAAACCCCATGATTCCAAGACTGAGTAGGACCCAGAGTCTAGAATTCCACCCAAACTTTCCTGGTGTTTGGGTGACCTCAAAACACAAATTAAAACAGAAGTGTGACCTCTCATGTACAAACAGCTGTTAGAAAATGCCATGAAGCCTTAGGATATGAAACAAGGTGCCTCAAAGAAGTTAGGAGTGAAGCCCATGCTCATTAAGGCTTATACATATATAACTCCTTGAAAGGAAAGCTATGACAAACCTAGACAGCGTATTAAAAAGCAAAGACATCACTTTGCCAACAAAGGCCTGTATAGTCAAAGCTATGGTTTTTTCTAGTAGTCATGTATGGATGTTTGAGAGTTGGACCATAAAGAAGGCTGAGCACTGAAGAACTGATGCTTTTGAATTGTGGCCTTGGAGAAGACTCTTCAGAATCCCCTGGACTGCAAAGAGATCAAACCAGTCAGTCCTAAAGGAAATCAACCCTGAATATTCACTGGAAGGACTGATGGTGAAGCTGAAGCTCCAATACTTTGGCCACTTTATGTGAAGAGCTTTCTTACTGGAAAAGACCCTGATCTGAGGAAGATTGAAGGCAGGAGGAGAAGCGGGTGGCAGAGGATGAGATGGTTGGATGGCATTACCAACTCAATGGACATGAGTTTGAGGAAGTTCCGGGAGATAGTGAAGGACAGGGAAGACTGGCATGCGGCCACACATAAGGTCACAAAGAGTCGGACACAACTTAGCCACTGAACAAAACAGTCCCCAGCGTTAAGTTTTTGCACTGGACAGAAAGCGTGTTACATCTTGATCAGGAAGCAAACAGGCTGATGAGCCCCAGCCCTGTCTCCTGAGGTTGGAGTGGGGCAGACTTCATGGATGATACTACATGTTAGGCAAAAATCTATGAAGAATTAGCTGATGGATAAATTAATCTGGCACAAGTACCCATCAGTGGAGACACACAATCAGTGGATAGGATTCAAGCACTTTCACTACTGGGGCCTAGATTCAATCCCTGGTTGGGGAACTAACATCCCACAAGAAGCACTGAGCAGCCAAAAAGAAAAACAAAATAGGAGACTAGCATGCAGGCAGAGACAGGGATCAAGCCTGGTATCAGCCTTGAGCTTGAATCCCAGCTATGATACTTAACGATGTGACCCAGAGCCTCAGGTCTTTCTCTGCAAAGAGGATAAGAATGACCCCCTGCCAGTCCAGGAAGGGCACTCAGAGCCAAGAGAAACCAGGACACACACCTCTCCCCAAGCTGCCACCTGCTTGGTTTCCTCCTGTAACTGGGAGCTCAGCCCCTGAGCCACAAGATTGATCACAGCAACATCCTTGGTTAAGTGACAGTCCTTAGTTAATCAATCACTGTTACAGTAGGAGGCAAATACTACTGTCCAGACACCCTTTATTCAGATTTGCAAACCAAGGAGCAAAGTCTTTATCCCAAGATCCCACAGCTGGGAGCAGCTGGGAGAGGATGGGGCAAATCAAGTCAGCACACAGTCACTGACTCTGAGGCTGGCTGTGACCTTCCTGAGGCCTGGGCACCAACACCCCAAGCTCCAGATTCAGCTGTGGCCTCCTCAGGGCTCTGAAACCTGTGTCTCCACCCCAGCAGCTGGACGCATGCCAGGATGGTGCCTGGTGGGGCTGATAACAAGACCACATCCGGGGGGAGCTGTTGGGAACATCAGAGCTGGGCGGGACTCAGGGAGAGCTTGGGCCCTTGGGGTGTGGGGCTCCCCGTTACCTCAGGACCCAACGTGGAACCAGGGCTGGAACCTGGTCTGAGTAGGACCACTCCCAAGCCACCAGACTCTGCTTCCCTCTGGGGCCACAGTGGGGCAAGGGGCTCAAACTCAGGTCTGGTGGGCCCCTCAGACCACATCCCACTGTGCTTGGATCTAGCTGCTCCCTGCCCTGCTCCACCACTACCTGTGGCTCCCCAGCACCCTCAAGGCAAGGCTCAGCCCCTCCCTGGCCTGGCACTGCACTTGCCCGGTCCCACAGGGCTCCTGGGGCCTCGCTGCTCTCTAGGATCCCAGCACTTCCAGCAGGAGCCTTGGGGCTGATAGCAGGACATCCATGCCCCACCCTGTCTCTCCCTTTCACTCCCTCTGCTCCAGGCACTGAGTCCTTTTACTGCATTTTAAACCCACCTCAGGGACTTTGCATGTGCTCAGCCTCCTGCCTGAAGCAACCTTTTCCTGGCTCCCAGTCTAGGCTCAAAAGTTACCTCCTGGGAGAAACCACCCTGCCCCCAAGCTGGCCCAATCAGCCCCATTTCCGGCTTTACCAGTTGGCATCAACAACCAGCTGGCCCTCACACTTGTTTACTCCTGGTTCTCACCTCCTTCACTAACCCCAAACGATAAGGACAGGGTCCCTCTCTGCCCCTGCTGGGCCCTCAGCAGCTGGCCCCCCAGCAGGCTCTCAAGAGCTATTTGTTAAATGAGTAGCTGAACTTCTGTTTACACTCACCAAAGTGCCAATTCATTTGGGTGGCCAACTTCCCTGGCCACCCAAAGAGACCACTTTACAGACGGGGAAACTGACCACACAGACAGGCATCTGAGGTTTCCTGGACCAGGCAGGCCCCGGGGAAAAGTCTACACCTGGCAGGGGCCAACATCCAACAGGGATGGACGGGCCTGACAGTGGAAACAGCTGCTAAGCCAGGTTGGCCCAGGGGAGGGCTGACAGGCTTCTTTGCCTCCCTCAACTCTGCTCCCCAGTTTTGAGACCGGCCTTTGACATCCCCTCCTCTGGGCAAAAATACACCTTCTCAGACACCAGCCCCTCCCCCAGGGACAGGCCAGAGAGGAACCTGCTTCCCCAGCAGGAAACCAAGGAGGGCTCAGAGCGGAGGTGACTCAGGTTGGGGTGGGGCTGACGGGGGAGCAAACCACCACCCCACCCAGGACACAGAGGTGAGCGGGGTGGGGGCAGGCCAGAGGGACTCTACTGTCAGGTAAATTACCCGTTTTGGGTGGTTAAGGCCCTTTAAAAGGGGGTAAATAACCACATCTGTAGACACCCGTATAGCTTCTGGGTAAATACTCGGGTGGAAGTAACAACACCAAATAAAAAATACAATAAAGCAATCATAAAATACCAAAGTGATAAAATTATTTTAAGACACCTACAACAGTAAGCTATTTAAGATAATTATCAAAGAACAGATGGTCCTCTTTGCTGGGCGCCTCCAATCGCAGGGTCACCGACCCCAGCCACTCTGAGAGGGGGCCCGTTGTTCCATTTTACAGGTGGGGAAGCTGAGGCTCAGCAGCGGGTACTAACCTGCCCAGGCCGCTTGGACGTGCCCACGAAGGGGCAGAAACGGAACACAAGCGAGTGGACCGCGGGAATTTCTGCATAAACATTCGGGTTAGGAAGAAACCTACGACCCCTTCCCCGGGGGTGGGTGGGTACCCATATGGGGTCGTCCACCCGCTTTCAGTCTAAGTCCCAGGACACACAGCCTCGTGTTAACCGGCTGTGTAAGCCCCCCTTTCTTCTGGATGTTCACCCGGAGAAAAACAAAGAAGGCGTCCGCCTGGAAGTTGGGGGCAGACAACCCCGACGGGTACCCAGGACCGGTGCTGGGTGAATCCCCAGCTTGGAGACACGAACAGCCGCCAGTGGGTAAACTCCAGATCACCACCAGCGCGGTGACGGGTACATCGCACGCAGCGGCAGCGCCTCCCTGGAGCCGGCGATTCGGCGCCTGGGACCCCTGAGGCTCCGGGACTCCCGCGCCCGGGGCTCCGCAAACGCGGACACCGGGGTGCCCCCCTGTGCTCCGGCAAGTACCCAGGCGTGATGGGGATGGGGTTTCCCCAGGAACACCTTGTAACAACAAAGCCCCTCGCCACCCAGCTCCACTCGAGTGGGGTACCCCCAGGAAAAGGGGCGGGGCGGGGGCTGCCGCCCGCGAGGGGTAAGGGATGGGAGCCCCGGAAGCGCGCCCCGCCCGCCACCACACCGCGCTCACAGCGTCCGCCGCCCGCCAGGGGCGACCCTAGCAGCCGCCGCTGCTTCCTCGGGACCGGCCTCAGGGTTCTCCAGAACGACCATAGCTTGGATGCCGCCGCCGCTGCTGCCGCCGCCGCCCGGCAGGGCCTTCTCCGGGCCGGGCAGGAAGTGACGGGCGCCCGGAGGCGGGCCAAGGCGGAGCCTGGAGGCTGGACACGCCGGGCGGGGGCCGTGGCCACGTCCCGGCCAGGCCCCGGCGGCGGGCCAGGGACACCCAACCCGGGGCAAGGATGGGGACACCGAGGCAGGGGGCCGCTGCCGGGCTGTGGGCCGGGCCCCCTGCCCCCGGGGGACCGTGAGGAAATTGAGGCCTGGGGAGGGAGGCAGGAAGGGCACGTCCTTTTCAAATGCTTGGACAGACCTAGTGCCCCGTGCCACACACCACCCCACCCCACCCCCCCGCGGCATCAGGGCTCTCCTTCCACCAGCCCCCTCCGGGAACCTCCTTGAGCAGCCTCCGGATCCCGGCTGAGTGCCTCAGTTTACTCTACTCTAAAGATGCAACGTTGAAAGGACTGATCCTGAAGCTCAAGCTCCAATACTTTGGCCACCTGATGTGAAGAACTGACTCGTTGGAAAAGACCCTGATGCTGGGAAAGATTGAAGGCAGGAGGAGAAGGGGACGACAGAGGATGAGATGGTGGGATGGCATCACCGACTGGATGGACATGAGTTTGAGCAAGCTCTGGGAGTTGGTGATGGACAGGGAAGCCTAGCATGTTGCAGTCCATGGGTTCGCAAAGAGTCGGATAGGACTGAGCAACTGAACAAAACTGAAAGATACAACACGGACTTCACTGGTGGTCCTGTGGCTGAGACTCCTCCAGCCCAGTGCAAGGTCCAGGTTTGATCCCTGGTCAGGGAACTAGAGTCTGCTTGCCTCAGTTAAGACCTGGTGCAGACAAATAAATAAATAGAAAATAAACATTAAAAAAAAAAAAAGGAACAAAGCTAGCGGCACCTTTCTTTGCCTTTTAGAATTTATTCATTTAACAAATGCCCACTGTCACTGAGATAGGGGCTAAGTCTCCAGACCCAGTGATAATCAAACAGACCCCTTCCCCTGAGTGGGATCAGGAAGAGAGGACTTTTGGAAAGAGGACTAGCATATGCAAAAGTGAGAAGGGTGCAGCAGGCAGAAGGAACAGTCAGTGTAAAGGTCCTGGGGCATCCAGATAGCCAGAGCAGGATAATGGGAGAAGGAGGGGGGTCAGTGGTAGGCAGAATAAGATAGAGAAGAGGGGACAGACCAAAGGTTGTCCTTTAATGGCAGATCTGGTTTTTGACCCAAGGGCAATGGGTAGCCAGGGGAGGTTTAAGAACAGAAACTTAGACGTGCTCTAGAATCTAGAATCCATCCTTCATTCCACAAGAAAAGTGGGAAACTAGGACCATGATGGGCCTTCCCAGGTGATGCTAGTGGTAAAGAACCCCCCTGCCAATGCAGCTAGACATAACGGACCCAGGTTTGATCCCTGTGTGGGGAAGATCTCTTGGAAAGGGAAATGGCAACCCACTCCAGCATTCTTGCCTAGAGAATACCATGGACAGAGGAGCCTGGTGGGCTATAGTCCATAGGGTCGAAAAGAATCAGACACAACTGAAGCAACTTAGCACGCATGTACAGAAGACCATGATATGGGACACCAAGGGATGCAACCCACCCAGATCCAGCCTGGTGGAAGCTGTACAGGACCAATTATCACATTGCTTTAACAAGTAAAGAGCAAGAGGAGAAAAAAGAGAGAGAGAGGAGGAGGAGGAACTATTACAAGACCCACGAAAGCACACATTGTATGACCCCATGTAGATAAATGTGGAAATAAGGGAAAGAATCAAGGTGATGGGAAATGGGATCTCTGGGGACAGTGCTTGGGCAGGGTCTCTAGGTGTAGGGGCGATATTTGGTCTCCAACTCTAGCCCACGATGACCAGCCACTCAATAAATGTGCCAACCTGGGTCTTGACCTGATTCTTGAGCCTCATTCATTCTGTCCTCACCCTTTTATTTTCTCCCCTTGACTCATTCCTCTCCTCACCCTTTTTTTTTTTTTTTGGCAGAGGTGGGGAGGGCAGCACAGTGGGGCATTTGGGATCCCCAACCAGGGATCAGACCTACATCCCCTGCCGTGGACCCGCAGAGCCTTAACCACTGGACCACCAGGGAAGTCCCTGTCATCGCCTTCCTAACACCCTCCCAGATCCTTGGCCTGCCCAGGAGCCACCGCTGTTCCCCAGAGCCCCGGCCCCCTTCTCACTGCTCTCCCAGGCCCATGCAGCTGAGCAGCCTCCCCAGAACAGTTCCTCCCCTCTCCAAGTATCCCAGGGTCTCCTCATGCTGACCTGACCCTCATTACCACCCTTGGGTGCTTAGTCACTTCAGTCATGTCTAACTCTCTGTGACCCCTCAGACTGTAGGGGTCTGTAGGAGAGACTGCCAGTCTATCTGTCAATGGGGTTCCCCAGGCGAGAATACTGGAGTAGGTTGCCATGCCCTCCTCCACAGGATCTTCTCTACCCAGGGATCAAATTTGCACCTGCTGCATTGCAAGTGGGTTCTTTACCACTGAGGCACTGGGAAAGCCCCTCCAATACCACCCCAAAAGGATGTTTTTCCCTTTTCTGAATTTTTAGGCCATTGTCATGATGCTGAAGGTATGAAGAGGGTGAACAGAGAAATGTCCCCCTTCCCCCCATCCCAGGCTCATTGTACTTTCTTTTGGAGATATTTAATGCACTTTGGAGCCCGTGCACATTTTTTAAATTAATTAATTTTTTTACTATGCTGGATCTTTGTTGCTGCACTCAGGCTTTCTCTAGTTGCAGATAGCAGTGGTTACTCATTGAGCTGGCTTCTCTTGTTGCAAAGCACAGGTTCTAGATTGGGCTTCAGTAGTTGTAGCACATGGGCTTAGTTGCCCCCTGGCAAATGGAATCTTCCCAGATGGACCAGGGATCAAACCAGTGTCCCCTGAATTGGCAGGCAGATTCCTAACCACTAGACCACCAGGAATGTCCTTTGTGCATACTTCATTGTTTTTCCGCCTTTTAATCTTTGTTTTACACAGAGGACATCATCTTTTCTTCTGCACCTTCATGCCCTGTTTCCTGCCTCACAGTCTATTAAATCCCCAGAAATGGTATACATTTCTGAGTGTGGATTTGGAGATCAACATAGTTCTCTATAAACTACCCTCCACCTGGTTCCCACCAGCAGCAGCACAGGTGACTGTGTCCCCAGTGCAGACAGCAGCCAGTTGATTGCCCATTAGGGTGAAGGTGGACAATCCCTAGGGATCTGATTTGCATCAAAGTCTTGGGAAGGTTGAGTTAGTGAAAGAACAGGCATCTTCTGACCACCAGATACTGGGCAACCCTCCCTCGCCCTTAACTTTCCATGGCTCCCCAGTGTCCTGGGAAAAACCCTGGCAGCAATGATACTCAGGGCCGTTGAGGGCTGGCCTCACCACCAGCCCAGAGCCCCAGCCCCATGGAAGGTCAGAGGCATGGCCTCTAACAGGCCTCATCCCCTAGTCTCTGAGGCTTTGTCCCTCTCCTTTTCTTGCTGGTGAGTCTCCTGGGGTAAGGATGGGTCCTTCCCGGGTCTACAGCATCCTCTAGGAAGCCTACTGCTCCCCCTGCTCGGCTCCATACTCCCTTCCCCAGTCCTCCTCCTGTGCTCTCATCCTTACCTTGGAGGGGGAGGACGGGATGAGGGAGCAGGGTGTTGCTCCGGTGAACAGAGGGCGCACAGGCAGGGGAGGGAGTGGTCAGCGGCTGCAGGAGAGGCGGGAAGGCGGGGCACGGTGGGATGAGGGGTATAAACGCGCAGTGGCTGCAGCTGAGGAGTCCAGGAAAGCTGTGACCCAGACCTTGTAGCTCATCCCCGGAGGGCGATCGGGAAGTAACGTTACGGCAGCGATCGTAGGGTGCAATCCCGGAGGGTGGTCAGGAGGAAGAGGGTGGCAATGCAGCCCTTGTCCGCGTCTGGGCCTAACGCGTCCTGGTGGGCGCCGGCCAATACAACGGTCTGCCCCGGCTGTGGCGCCAACACCTCGGACGGTGCGATCCCTGCGCCTTGGCCCGTGGACGCCTGGCTGGTGCCGCTCTTCTTCGGCGCGCTGATGCTGCTCGGCCTGACAGGGAACTCGCTGGTCATCTTCGTCATCTGCCGCCACAAGCAGATGCGGACGGTGACCAACTTCTACATCGGTGAGCGCCCGGCGCTTCACGGTGCCGGAGGGCCACTCCGGGGGTCTTCGAGAGGGTGTAGTGGCCGGGGGGCGCCCCTAGCGGTGAGTCGGGGTCCTCTCAGTTGGGGATTTCTGCGCTGCAGAGCTCCTGGTCCTTTTCCCCTACTGTACCAGTACCTTAGGCTGGAGGTCGCCAAATGTGGCGTTGAAGAGTTCCATCTTGACTAGATTAGTTAAAAGGGAGGTTGGAGAGGGTGGTGTATGAAGCTCTGGCCCCTGCCACTCAAGGAAGATGTCCGATTGAAATGTGGTTCTTATAACACCGTGTGGGATGAATAAAAGGAGTGGGGCAAAGACCGCGTGGCCCACGGGCCCCCAGTTGGCAACCACTACCCCAGAGGCTCAGTTTATACGTTTGTGTGATGAGGGTGCCCTACCCGGGTGAGTACTCACTCAGTCCGTGTTCTCCATTCTCTGTTGGCTGGCACCACTCAATTTGCAGATGAGAAAACTGAGGCCCAGAGGGCAAGGGCCTATTTGCGGTCTCGACAGGGGTGAGCACGGCCCATTACTGCTTGAATGGCTACAAAGCAGGTGCTGGGTGGGGGGTGTTTGAAATATTAAAAAGTGAGAGGAAGCGCCCAACTTCTCTGCCCACGGATGCTGGGGTCTCTCTGGGTGCCTCCCGAGCCGCCCTGCTGGTCATTCGGACAAAGGCGAGACCCAGGAGGCTGGGCCAGGGTGCTGAAGGGCTAGGGCGATGCGCCCCACATTCAGAACCCGCGCGTCCCCGGCCTGCAGCCAACCTGGCGGTCACGGACTTAATGTTCCTGCTGTGCTGCGTGCCGTTCACCGCTCTGCTCTACCCGCTGCCCACCTGGGTGCTGGGCGACTTCATGTGCAAGTTTCTCAACTACATCCAGCAGGTGCGCGGGCTGAGGGCAGGAGGGCCGGGGGCGGAGTCTGGGTGTGGGCGGGGTCGGACCTCCTGCGGGCCGGTGGGAGCCAGGGGCGGCTGTGGAGGTGGGCGGGGCAGAGTCTGGGTGGGGGCGGGGCCCGCCTCCCTGCGGCCTGGTGAGGGCCCGGGACCCGGTGCGGAGGTGGGCGGGACGGGCACTGGGACTGGGTTACCCACCAGGGCTAGGGCAGGTACTGGGATCCTACTAGGATGGCTCTGCCTCTCCTGGTCTCAGTCTTGGGGGTTTCAGGCTACCCCCGAAGGCTCCTCCCTCCGCCACCACCCTGGGCTCCTTTCTGGCATCCCCTTCTCCTGCCCCTTCAACTGTGGGCCCTGGAGACCTTCCCGGGTCAGGTCCTGCCTGTACTCGAGTGGCTGGACAGTGGGGGACCCGCAAGGAGGGCGCGGACGGGGAAAGACCCTGACGGGGCAGGGGGCCACGCGCCGGACTCCCGGCCTTCCCCAGGTCTCGGTGCAGGCCACGTGCGCCACCCTGACCGCCATGAGCGTGGACCGCTGGTACGTGACAGTGTTCCCGCTGCGCGCCCTGCACCGCCGCACGCCCCGCCTGGCGCTGGCAGTCAGCCTCGGCATCTGGGTGGGTGAGTTCAGTGTGCGGGTCGCACGGGCTGGGGGAGACAAGCCTTCGTCCCTGGGCTCACCCCCTCCCACTGCCTCGATCGTGCATCTGGGAAATGGGCGCACTAGCGCTCCCTGCAAGGGCGCCTGAGGGCGGGGACCCAAGTGGACCCGCGCCTAGCAGGCGCTCAGTGGCCCGCTGCCCGGGAGGCACCGGGGAGACCCGGGCCCTCTTGCGCCCCTCGTCCCCCCGGGGCAGGGTCTTCAGCAGGGCCCTGATGCAGGCTCGGCTGTCGTGTCGGCGCCGGTGTTCGCCCTACATCGCCTGTCGTCCGGACCGCGCACCTACTGCAGCGAGGCCTTCCCCAGCCGCGCCCTCGAGCGAGCCTTCGCGCTCTACAACCTGCTGGCGCTCTACCTGCTGCCGCTGGTCACCACCTGTGCCTGCTACGGGGCCATGCTACGTCACTTGGGCCGGGCTGCCGTGCACCCAGAGACCGCCGACGGCACCCTGCAGGTGCGCGGCTGGCGGGCGGGGGGACGGGACGCGGCCTGGCTGAGGGTGGGGGGAGATACAGTAGCGGCGAGTGAGGCGCATCTACGGAGGCGGGTGGGGCGGTGGCCCGGGTTGGGGAGTAATTCGAGAGGGTCAAGAAGGGGAGCGCCCGAGGAGGGGTGTCGTCGCCGCCGGCCCTTCGCCTTCCCTCTTCTTCCTCCCGTCTCCCCAGGGGCAGCTGCTGGCGGAGCGGGCGGGTGCCCTGCGGGCCAAGGTCTCGCGGCTGGTGGCGGCCGTGGTCCTGCTCTTCGCTGCCTGCTGGGGCCCCATCCAGCTGTTCCTGCTGCTGCAGGCGCTGGGCCCGGCCGGCGCCTGGCATCCGCGCAGTTACGCCGCCTACGCGCTCAAGATCTGGGCACACTGCATGTCCTACTGCAACTCGGCGCTGAACCCACTGCTCTACGCCTTCCTGGGCTCCCACTTCCGCCAGGCCTTCCGCCGCGTCTGCCCCTGCGCTCCCCGGCCGCTCCCGCGGCCCTGGCGGCCCGGACCCTCGGACCTCGCGACCGCCGGCCAAACCCAGCTGCGACGCCTGGGCCACGCCAGGCCCCCCCGAAGTCAGGCAGCGGTAGTCCCAGGCTGCGCAGGCTGTGCGTTCTGAGGGAACACGCTGTGTCTCTCTGAGCCCTCTCTGAAGGGATCGAGATGGGCCCCCTGAAACAGGCGGGCTTAAACAGCAGCTGCTATTATACTGTTTTTGCCCCAAATCATAAGAGTGTAAAGGCCTTGTCCTCTTGCAACATTTGATACAAATCTGCTGTATGTTTGCCACTGTTGATGTTGTAATTATTATTTGTGTTTCCTGAATTGAAGATGCTTTGTTGCTGACATTTTCTGGAACTTTGGAGGAAGTCAATAGGACTTTTCACACACTGCCCTGTGGATGACTGTACAATTGTAAGCCTGTACAAATGCCATTTTCAGAGATGCTAAAAAGTGAACGTGATGTCCATCTTATAATGGATGAAACAAGGTATTCTTGGTACCTTGTGAGTGAGTGTTCAGAGTCCTGGCTGGAAAATCATGGGTGTCATTGAATAAATAGCAGAGACATCACTTTGCAGACAAAGGTCTGTATAGTCAAAACAGGTTTTTGCAGTAGTCATGTATGGATGTGAGAGTTGCAACAATCTTTATAGGAGGCTGAATACCTTAGAATTGATGCTTTCGAATTGCAGTGTTGGAGAAGACTTGAAATCCCCCTGGACAGCAAGGAAATCAAACCAATCAATCCTAAAGGAAATTAACCCTGAATATTTATTGGAAGGACTGATGCTGAAGCTGAAACTCCAATACTTTGACCATATAACGTGAAGAGCCGACACACTGGAAAAGACTGTGATGCTGGAAAGATTGAAGGCACAAGGAGAGGGTGGCAGAGGATGAGATGGCTGGATGGCATCACTGACTCAATGGATATGAATTTGAGCAAACTCTGGGAGACAGTGAAGTACACAGAAGCCTGGCATGCTGCAGTCCATGGGGTCACAAAGAGTGAGACATGACTTAATGACTGAACAACAATCCAAGGGAGCAGGATTATTGCTACATAACACACCCCCAAATAAAGAGGCATATAGCAGCATCAGTGTATTTTTCAAAACTAGTGTCATTTAAAAAAAATATTTATTTGCTTGGAGAAGGAAATGGTAACCCACTCCAGTATTCTTGCCTGGAGAATCCCATGGACAGAGGAGCCATGGACAGGTGAAGCTACAGTCCATACCACACACACATGATCATAGCAGCTTTATTTGTGATACTCCCAAACTGTCAACAAACCAGACATCCTTCAGTGGGTGAGTAGTTGAAAAAACCATGGGCTGGTCCATCCACAACTGCTCAGCTGTTCTAAGTTATGAACACACTGTTGATACACACACACCCACGGCAGATTTCTGGGAATGATGCTGAGTGTAGGGAGGAAGCCTGCGAAGGTTACATAAGGTATGATTCCATCTGTGTAACCTCCTCAAGGTAACAAAAATATGGAATGGCGAGCAGATGCAGCGTGGCCAGGGTAGGAGGTGATGGGAAGCAGACAACATGCGGGACCTTTGTGACGGAGCCACTCTGTCCCTGGATGTGGTGGAGACACAAACCTGCACATGTGACTGAACTGCAGAGAAGGGAAAGGGCACACACGAGCACAAATGAAACGGGGGCTCCAGATCCACAGGTGGGACACAGCAACCCTAATACCCTGATTCCAATGTTGTACTACAGAGTTTTGCAAAGTATCACTGTTGGGAGATGCCTGGTAAAGGGTGTGAGGGAGCTATCTCTGCATTAGAATCCACAATACTCTTGAAAAAAAGTTTTTAAGAAATGATGTGAAAAGCTTGAAAGGGGACATCTAGGAAGCAGCATCTTCACAAAACTGCAGACCCTTGCTTTATCCTCAAGTCTGTTCACCTGAGGACTGTTTTCAGAGCCCCTTCTGTGTGCCAGGTGCTGTGTGTGAGGCACCCTCCGACCCCTGCCCATACAGAGCCCCTGTCTAGTCGGCAATGGGGCCAGTAAGTGGCAAGCTACTGAGATAGATGCAAATAAAAGCAGTGCAAAGGGTTACCAAGGAGATATGGGTGTCCTTTGTGAGCAACTGTAAACCTGACCATGATTCAGGGAAGGCTTCCTAGATGAGGTGAAGCCAGGAAATGTGACCTCAGCTCAGAGGTGGGGAAAGAGCATATCCAATGGAGGCCACAGCCAGCGCAAAGGCCGTGAGGCAGGGTATGCCTGGTGGATCTTAGAAATAGGTGGGAGGCAGGTAGGGCTTCCCAGGTAAGGATGGGAGATGAGAGAAGTGAGAACAGAGAGGTGGCCGAGACCTTATAAGCAAGGAGATGTACTGGGTCTTTCCTGATTGGATGGGAGCCATAGGAGGCTTCTCAACAGGGAGGGGTGTGGTCTAAGGTATGAGGAGATTTTTTTCAATTCATTATATCATCATTATGATTACTCTAACCTTTGTGGCATCACCGACTCGAGGGACATGTGTTTGAATAAACTCCGGGAGTTTGTGATGGACAGAGAGGCCTGGCGTGCTGCAATTCATGGGGTCGCAAAGAGTCAGACACGACTGAGTGACTGAACTGAATTGAACCTTTGTGGGGTGCCAGCACCAGGCCTAGGCCAGTGCCGCTGATTTGGGTGGGGATGGAACCCGAAACCACAGCATGAGAATAAACCCCAGAGGTTAGGGTGGGTCAGGAGAGGGGTTAATTTCAATTTCAGATAAATAAACAGTGACAAAATTTTTAGTATCATTATGTCCTGTGCAAAATTGGGATATATATAAATTATTCGTTGTTTTGCTTTTCAATTGTGGTGCTAGAGAAGACTCTTGAGAATTCTTTGGACTGCAAGGAGATCAAACCAGTCAGTAGTGGAGAGTGAAAAAGTTGGTTTAAAACTCAATATTCAGAAAATTAAGATCATGGCATCCAGTCCCATCACTTCATGGCAAATAGATGGGGAAAAAATGGAAATGGTGAGAAACTTTTTATTTTTGGACTCCAAAATTACTGCAGATGGTGATTTCAGCCATGAAATTAAAAGACACTTGCTCCTCGGAAGAAAAGGTATGACCAGCCTAGACAGCATATTAAAAAGCAAAGACATTACCTTGCCAACAAAGGTCCATTTAGTCAAAGCTATGGTTTTTCCAGTAGTCATGTATGGATGTGAGAGTTGGACCATAAAGAAATCTGAGCCCTGAAGAATTGATGCTTTTGAACTGTGGTGTTGGAGAAGACTCTTGAGAGTCCCTTGGACAGCAAGGAGATCAAACCAGTCCATCCTCAGGGAAATTAGTCCTGAATATTCTTTGGAAGGACTGATGCTGAAGCTGAAACTCCAATACTTTGGCCACTTGATGTGAAGAACTGACTCATTTGAAAAGACCCTAATGCTGGGAAGGATTGAAGGCAGGAGGAGAAGGGGATGACAAAGGATGAGATGGTTGGATGGCATCACCGACTTAATGGAAATGAGTTTGAGTATTCTCCCGGAGTTGGTGATCGACAGGGAAGCCTGGCATGTTGCAGTCCATGGGGTCGCAAAGAGTCGGACATGACTGAGTGACTGAACTGAACTGAAAGGAAATCAACCCTGAATAATCATTGGAAAGACGGATGCTGAAGCTGAAGCTCTAATACTTTGGCCACCTGAAGCGAAGAACCGATTGGCTGCAAAAGACCCTGATGCTTGGAAAGATAGAGGGCAAAAGGAGAGGAGGCTTAGGGTTAGAGAAGGATGAGATGGTTAGATAGCATAACGGACTCAATGGAGGAGAGTTTGAGCACACTCCGGGAGATAATGAATAACAGGGAGCCTGGTATGCTGCCGTCCACGAGGTCACAAAGAGACAGATACAACTTAGAGACTAAACAACAATAACAGCAAATTCCTTGTTTATTGGAAATTCAAATGTAACTGCAAGCCCTCTGTTTTATCATCAAATCTACCCGGGGGCATTTCAAAGGAGCCACAGGAAAGGCTCGGCTGGCCTGTTTCCTCATCCGACGGGGGAAAACTCATTTACAAGTCAAATGGCGCCCCCTGGCGGCCTTGGACTCGAGGCCCCGCCTCTGGCTGCATCCAGTAGGTACCCGGCAGGGGGCGCGCGCATTCCGCGGAGGATGGAGTCCACCCCACAAAGGAACCCCAGCGCTTGTAGGGAGTCTCTCCCCAGTAGCCCAACCTGGACCCCCAGCTCAATGTGTGCCCGCTGCAAAATAAGTCACGTAGAGCTTCATTATGAATGTCCTGGGTCTCCTGGGCCCCTTCTATGAAAAAATACTACTAATCATATTTTGCTGCTGCCTTGGTATAAAGACAAATTATTTTAGGGTGGATTCATGACTATACATTCCTTATAATTATACTCGATTTTTTCATCTTATTCTAAGTTAAAATTACATTTTCACAGACCCTCGCTCGCAGAGACAAGGGAACCTGGAGGCCAAGTGTGGGTGACAAGAGAATGTCCGAGTTCAGGGGGTTTTGGGGGCTGAGACATTTTGAGATTGAGATGGTGAATAGTTCAATTTGCCCTCCACCTCTGTGCAGACAGACATCAGAAATACTACGGGATTAGGGAGGACAGAGGGAACCTGTGAATTCATTCATTCAGACAACTTCATGTGTCAGGCCCAGCCTCAGCACTGGACTTGCAGCCAGCTATGCTCAAGGCTGACTAGGTTAAATAAATACAGCTGTTTTGAATAGAACAGCCTGGAAAAAGATAAAAGAGTATGACCCAAGGTTCCAGTTTGAATGAGAAGGCACAGCTGGGGAAGGGTGGGCCAGGCAAGGGAATGGCCAGGGCAAAGGCCCTGAGGCAGAATATGTTTGAGGAGGAATATGTGTGGAAAGGTGGGCAGTTTGGAATCTGGGTAAACTTTTATTTATTTATTTAAATAATTTATTTTTAGTTTATTTGGATGCACCAGGTCATAGTTGAAGCATGTGGTATCTTTAATTGTGGCATAGGAACTCAGTTGCAGCATGTGGAATCTAGTTTCCTACACGCGTGCATGCTGTCGCTTCAGTCATGTCCGACTCTTTGAGACCCCATGGACTGTAGCCCGCCAGACTCCTCTGTCCATGGGATTCTCCAGGCAAGAATACTGGAGTGGGTTGCCAGGCCCTCCTCTGGGGGATCTTCCTGACCCATGGATCTTGAACACGCTTCTCTGGAGTCTTGCATTTCAGGTGGGTTCTTTACCACTAGCACCACCTGGGAAGCCCCCTAGTTCCCTGACCAGGGATCAAACTTGGGCCCCCTGCATTGGGAGTATACTCTTAACTGCTGGACCATCAGGGAAGTCCCTTGGTGAACTTTTTAAAAGGTGTCCCCCAACCCTGAATGGAGGGCAGGATAGGTGTCTTGAGGGGCTCAATGAGAATCAGGCTGGTTTTCACAGGTGGCCCACAAGCTGGTTTGGTCAGGAAGCCTTACAGGGCTGGGGTCGCTGTACTCATTTTCCAGTTTGGGAAACAGAGACCAGAGAGGGGTCCAGGCTAACCTAAATTCACACAGCCAGGTGCAGCCCATACCTGCTGCCTATCCCTGGAGGAACCAGCAAAACTGGGGTCAATTCCCAGCTAGCTCTCTGCGCTAAAAATAGGACCCCCTTCACTAAAGGCAGCTGAGAATCTTGCAGCCCCTCACCCTGCTGGGCCAGGCTCCTCTGGGAAGTTGCCCCCAGCTCTTTAGAGACAACTGCTTTCCTCTGGAAAATGCGGGGGGCTAGGTGGCACCCCTCCTGGCCCCCAGGAGACTCCCCTCCGTGCCCCCTTCCCTTTGACCAGAGGGGAATGAGATCCTCAAAACCACTGAAGGAGGAGTGAAGGTAAATTGACCCATTTTAGAGAGGGGAAACAGGCACAGTGAGACTCATCCTCCTGTGTGGGGAAAGGCAGGGCTTGCATCCTGATGTTTGGCTCTTTGGTGGAGGGGGGGCTTTTCTGCACTTTGGAACTGACCTGCCTGGTCCTTAAAGGACAGCTCATCTGGGTCTCCAAACTCTCCTCTCTACTGGGGCAGGGCAGTTATTGCCCCTCTGGTGGCAGGGGCAGTGAGGTGGGCAGCTGAGGGGTGGATGTTTAATAGCTTCAAGGTGGAGGCCTCCCTGTCACCTGCTGTCAGTAGGCTATAATGGCACAGGGGCTGGAAGGTTGGGTTCCTGAAAGGAGCAGGCAGAACTCTGCCTCTGACCACCCATCATGGATGGGGGTGGCTCCCTTGCACTGTCCATGGGTTTGGGAATCCCCCAGAGAGACAGGGCCTCAATGGGGGTGGGTGATATTGAGTGCGGGGAGGACCCCCAGAAGATGGCAGTGCTGTCTGTTGTACTGGAGGGGCTGCACACACACACCCCCAATCACAACTCAAGATCAGGGACTCCAGTCCCTCCCCATAGGGGCCCTCCGGGTGGCCCCCGCCTGCTCTCCATGCTCTTGCTTTGCTCTTATCTGGGTTGGAGCCTGGGCCCCTGCGATTAGCTCCCAGGGGAGGCCTCAGGGGCTCACACCCCCAAGCCCCACCTTACCCCAACCTACTCTGGCCTCAGTTTCCCCCGCTGTCTGAAATGGAGACAGACGTCTGCATTACACAAAACTGTGAACTTCATGCGTTGGGCACATGGCCGCGCGACTGAGCGCTGCTCAGAAAATGGAAATTATTATTGAATTATGATTACCCACAAGATAACCTTGCCTCTCCTTCTGGAAGGTGTGGGCGGTCAGGTTTCCAAGAGGAGGGGGCTGTAGGGGGTGGGGAGTGGGGAGGGTAGAGGTCATCAGGACTTCGCGATGAGCCCTCCCAGGAATCCTGGACGCCATCCCACGGGTTTGCCAGTGCGGTGCCCACGGCTGGCAGTCTCTCCCTCTCCCAGACCCTCCTCCACCATGCAGCGCCCTCATCGCAGAGCCCTGGCCCTCTCCCACCGACCCAGCACTGCTCTCGTTTCCCGTCACCGCAGATCCTTTGTTTATCAAGTCTCTAATCCCCACTTTACAGACTTGGAAACCGAGGCACCAGTCCTGGGGGTGAAGTCTTTAGCGCGAGTGGCTTAGTCCAAGGGACAGAGGTGAAACTCTGAGCTCGGTAGGTATAGCCTCGGCGGTCGTTACAACAGGTAGAGGTCCCGGACCGGGCTCCTGTGCCCTAAGCCCATCCAGGAGGAGCCCCAACTTTCTCCCCTCACTCTTCCCTGGATCGCTTCCAGCCCTGCCTGCCCCCTCGGTGTCCTGTACACTCTGGCCCACGGAGAGCACATTATCGACCGTCCCTAGATAGGGGCGGGGCATACCGCGTCCCTGTTCCCCTTCCCTTTTATTATTTATTATCATTTAAAGGGGCCGCGACTTGAAAATTTCCGTCCACTCTCTCCCCTTCCCTAACACCCCTGGGCTCTTGGAGCGTCTTCGGACCAAGCGCGGGGGGCGAGGGGGTGTCCGGGAAGGGGGAGGGGGCCTTACGAGAGCCCTCCCCACGTCCCGGGCCGCGGCGCTGAATCACCGGCGAGGTATTTGCATCTGAGAGCGATTTGTCACCCGGTGATTTGTCTGCGGGGCGGTGAGCGCGCCGGTGGGGGGGGAGGGGAGGGGCGGGGGAGGCCGCGCGCGGGGAGACTTTTACCAATCGGGTCGGTGGGGGGTGTAGACGCGGACTCGGCTGGCGACTCGGTGAGTCGGCGCGCGGCACAAACCCGGCGGTGGCCGGGAGCCAGCAGCGCGCAGCTCGCGGCCCGGGCCGGAGGCCAGGCGCGGCCGGGGCAGGGCCGGACGCCAGGCGTGGGGCATGCGCCCCCCGAGCGGGCCCTGCGCCCCCCGAGCGGGCCCCGCGCGGTGAGGCTGGGGCAGTAGGTGGGGGGCCTTTTAAAACGTGGGTTTCGTCCTGGGTGGGCGTCGCGCGCCCTGGAAGCTAATGAGGGGGGGTCCCCAAAGTTGGTCAGGAACGTGGGTGCGGAAAGGCTACCCGAGTGGGTCGGAGTTGGAGCGATTTTCTCTTCGACCCCCTCGGAGCCCTCACCCCCTACCATATTGTGCGGGTGCGGGAGTGACCGGGGGTCGCGAGTGTGTGTGTCCCCCACCCCACCCCCAGCGGAAGGAAATGGTCTTTAGGCGCGAGCGCGGGGGTCTATGGTCGGGGTTATTTCATTTATTGTCGCTGGAATCCGTGTTTTATTCTGGAGCTTCGAGGGGAGTGGGAGCGCCGGGTCGGGAGGGCAGTTCTCTGGTGACCCTCCTCAGCCTGGATGGTTTATTTATAAAGTGTCGGCTCTGGGGCAGAAAGGGGCCCCTGGAGGGGACACCACGGGGCCCGCGGCCGGGAAGTGGGGGAGGCTCGGCCCGAGCCCTAACTCTTTGGCGGGGATCCTCTGGAAAAGCCCCCTCCCGCTTTAAGCACCCCCCAGACACAAAAGCGGGCGCAGGAAGCGCGGGGGAGAGCGCGTTGGTCAATTCCAACGTTCCGCGGACCCGGGGTGGCCGGTTTGTCAATAATCTTCCGTTTTCAGTCGCCCAGCCCGGAGGGTTTGCCCCCCCACCACCACCATGCAAATCGGTCGCTTTCCAAGAAGCCTTTGAAATCGGACTTGGGTTTCTGTCGTCTAATTTCTTCTCCCTCTTCAGTGTTTCTTTTCTCACTTCCTCCGGGCCACCCCCTCCGGACTCTCCTAGCCCCCTCCCCACCTTTCTGCCCCGCCCTCCCCCTCCTCTTCCCCTCGTGAAGTGAGGGCCCCCTTTCGCCACCCGCGGGGCCCAGCCTTGCACAACTCTTTAAATAACCGTGTTTTGCAAGCTCTGGGCCGAGCTGGTGACCTCTCTCCGGGAGGCCTGGGAGGGGGGGTGGGGGAGAGGGTGTGGCCTCAGATCCCTCCTTGCCGCCCCCCCCCCCCGCCAGGTCCCAGCGACCCCCCCAGCGGCCCCCTCCCATCCCAGCCCGGTCCCTGCCTGGGAATGCCTCTCCCCTGGGGTTGTCATAAAGTGGGGGTAGGGCCAAGGACAAAGGGCTCTTGCAGGGAGGGGTCTGGAGGGGTGGGCGTCCTCAGCCTAGGGTTAATGGCAGCCACGGTGGGGGGGGGACCCCAGGCCCAGGTCTAGAAGGGCTTTGGGGTTCCCACCTGCCCCCTCCACCAGCCCCTACGTGGAGGCCTGCACTGCTCCCCTCCCCCACCCGTGGACCCGGAAGGGTCATTAAACCCAGCAGGCCTGGGGGTGGTGGCTTGGGGGGGAGTGGCTTCCTTTGCCTCTTCCTTCTCCCCCCCCCCCCAAGGGAGGGGGCGATGCCCAGAGCATTTCCGTGGGGAAGGGGGGCTCATCTTGAAGTTGTCAATGGTGGGGGAGGGGCAGCAGATCAGACTAGACACTGGGTGAGAAATGTCCCCTCAGCACTTCTTGGGGCTGGTGGGGGGACGGGTGACTGCCCATCCCCGGGGGTGGGGGCTGGGTGCTCTTCTGCTGCCTCTAAGGGCAGGCTGTGCCGGTCACTCTCCAGCAGTATGGCCTCTGAGAGGGTCTTTGTGCCCTGGTACCCCTGCCCCTGCTGAGTACTGAGGGCCTTTGGGGATGGGTCCCTCCCCACTTTCCTGCAGGGTCCCCCACTTCTCCCCCCCACTGCCCTTTCACCCGTCCTGCTGGGAACCCTATCACTGGGGAGGGGCCCCCTCCTGTGACTGGGAAGGCTGGGAGGGTCTCTACTATAAGACTCCCTTGGGGGAGGGGTCAGGCTTCTCTTAGCAGGCCACAGGAGGGGCTGGGAGACCAGCCAGCCTGGTGGCCCATGTCTACTGTCAACCAGGAGCCCCTGCCCACTGGCCCCTTCTACCTGAGGAGATGCTCAGAAGCCTGTGGGGGTCACTGGCCGGCTGGAGTGGCTCCTGGACCCTCCTGTTCCCCACCCCCCAGCTTCTCAGTGATGTACCATCTGGGGTATCTCTGTCAGGCCTGTTGAGTTCTGCCTGGTCTATTTTATTGGCGGCCTGGGCGGGTGGGGGTGTGGCCTGGGCTGGGGTTCGGGCTGGGATGCAGATAGGGGGCTACATCCTCCTATCTTTGGTGGTGGCTCTGGGACATCCATGCCTGGAGCCTGCCCAAGGCCCTGGCAGAGCAAGTTGGCAGTAATCCAAAGGGACCCCAGGCTTGGGGAAGGGGACAGGGGGCAGAGTGGGCTGTGTTCTGGGCCCTGGCCCCCACTTGGGGTCCTAAAGGGCAGGGAAGCCGCCAGAGAGCATGGCTGTTGGGAGGTTCCAGCATTCCCCTAGACCTGGGTCTGGATTCGATCCCCAGTCTTGCCTGGAACCTGCTGTGTGTCCTCCAGCAGGACAACTCAAGCCTATTTTCTCCATCCGTGAAACATGGCCCGTCCAGCCTCCTTCCATAAGTCTAGCGAGTGCCTTCTGGGGTTGCGCCTGCATCATTACAAACTTGCATCATTCCTGCTTTGGCACACAGGGAGATGGGTGCTGTATGGGCCCTGTTTTGCAGATGGGGAGACTGAGGCCTGGAGTAACTGAGGTTTAGAGATGAGGTGGGAGCTTGAATAGGGAAGCCTGAGCCTGTATACAGCAGGTGCTCCACCTGGATCAGCCATGGTTTCTATAAGAAAGGAGGGTGCTTGGAGCCCCCTGGGCCAGGCTGCACCAGCATGTCTGTGAGCAGCACCTAGAACTCAGAACTGGAACCCGGAGCTCCCTGGACTCTGGCACCTGGTAGCTGGCTTTGACCAATCAGAGACCGGGAATACTTGGTCCCCTTGCTCTGTTTATGAAGCCATAATCCAGCTGTTTCTGGGGGGTGTTGTTTCTCTGTGGCCCAGGCGGGTGGGGGCTGCCTCGAGGCCCTCGGGAGTCCAGTGCAGAGTGACCCTGCTTCTCAGACTGCTGGAGGGTGGACGGAGCGGGGAAGATGGGGCAAGCATGCTCCTCCACCTCCAGGGAGGCCCCCAGGTTTGCACCCTGATGGGCGTGAATGGAAGGGATTTTCCCAGAGGTCTTTGAGGTCCAACCTCAGTGGGGAGGAGCCCAGGTGCGGTCTGACGGTCTCTTGTCACCCCCAGGTTTCTGTACACGTGAATGAGCCACCTGCCAGCCGCCACCAGCCCCCGGTGCCCAGTGTGAGAAAGGAGGTGTCGCCTGCCTGCCACTGGCATGCCCCGCCAGCCCTCAGCCTGAGACCAGCGGTGCCTGCCCCTGCCCCCTGCCACCCTGCACTGCCCCGGCTCCCCCGCGGCCCCCACACTGCAGTGCGGCCGGGCCCCCTCCCCACAGGGGCCGCCCCCACCGCCCCCTCCTGGTGCCCGGGGCGGCCCGGCCCGCAGGGCCATGAAGCTGCAGGCTGTGATGGAGACGCTCCTGCAGCGGCAGCAGCGGGCACGCCAAGAACTGGAGGCCCGGCAGCCACCGCCGCCCCCTGAACCCCCAGCCCGCACCAGGGCCACTCCAGAGGAGGACAGGGAGCCTGAGAGCGCCCGGATGCAGCGGGCGCAGATGGCTGCCCTGGCCGCTATGCGGGCCGCTGCCGCCGGCCTTGGCCATGCGCCCAGTCCCAGCTCAGAGGATGGGCCCCCCGGCTCGGAGGATGAGGATGCAGCCCTGGAGGGGGCACAGGGCTCGCCCACCCCACCCGGCCGAGGCAGGGAGGCAGCCAGCCTCCCTATGGGCGATGGCCGCTTTGAGGATGCAGGCTCCGACGATGACCTGTGAGTCGGGGTCTGTAGGCTCCTTATGCCGACCACATACCCTGCACCAGCCACTCTCAGCCCTGGGGCACTGCCATAGAGGAAGGACAAAACTCCTGTCCTGCTGACCTCCCGGGGCGTACCATCCTTTAGAACTCACTGGTGGACAGTTCTCTATCTGCACCACCCAAGATGGGGGTCTCCTGTCCCAGAGGGCTCACACACATGTGGCCAGTACAGCTGCACTCTGCGTCAGTAGCTTTATTTCACCTTAATGTAAATGGAGCTACTCACACGGGATTGGTGGCTCCCATCGTCTAGCGAGGCTGTAAGAGATTTAGTGATGGGGACAGACTTAGAGTCCATGGCCCAGGCGAAGCCTACACAGAGCGGGCATCCATTGGTCCTTGCGTGTGTCTCACCAGCGTCTGATGCAGGTCCCGAGCTGGGCACTGGCAAGACCCTGGTGGGATCCTCCTGGGAAGAAGTTTGGCAAGTCACACATGAGTGTGATTATGGGCAGTGATCAGAGTTGCCAAGAAAAGAAAGCGGGCATGTTGGGGGAGGGGTGGCTGGGGCTGGAATCAACTTTCGGGGCATTGTGAGTGAAGGTCTCCCTGTGTAGGTGACAGCCCTTAGGAGGGGATGAGGGGAGCAGAGAACAGCATGCCTGGCAGGGGAAACAGCCTCAGTGAAGGCCCCAAGGCAGGAACAGGGTCAGTATATTCAGGGCCTAGTGAGGAAGCCTGTGCTGGAAACGGGAAGAGGTGGGATTAGCAGGTAGGTAGCGGGGGTTCATTGCCACAGGGGCACCTCCAGTTGCTCTGGGCTAACTGGGAACAGGGCAGTAAGGGCCACACCCTGAGCAGTTCTGCTCATGGGTGCTCTTGACAGCTCACCCACATCCAGACAGGGAAACCGAGGCTGGATGAGCTGGGTCCCTTGCCCCAGGGCCTGAGTTGAGCTGGCGCCTTCTCCCCTGACCTGTGCCCCTTGTCCGCCCCAGGAAGCCAAAATGGGAGGAGGAGGAGGAGGAGGAGGAGCTGGAGGAAGACCTGGGGGATGATGAAGAGGATGAGGAGGATGAGGACTACGAGGATGAGGAGGGGCTTGGGCCCCCAGGCACCGCCAGCCTGGGCCCCACAGCCCTGTTCCCCCGCAAGGCTCAGCCGCTCCAGGCCTTCCGTGGTGACAGTGGATCCCGGGCACTGGGTGGCCAGGAGCGCCCGGGGACTGGCCCGGCTGTCCCCGGAGGGGCTGCCCATGCTGCACCTCAGCTGCAGCCACCAGACCACGGGGACTGGACGTATGAGGAGCAGTTCAAGCAGGTAGGCCTTGCGTCGTAATTGGGGCTGCGAGTAGTTGCTGCCAGAGTCCTGACCTGCCCTCAAGGGCCAGGAGCTCACCTGTTGGGCCTGGGGCATCCCATGTGTGGGAGCCCCAGTGTGGGATCGTGGCCCGTGGGTGGGATGGGCCGGCCGGTAAATGCAGGGACATGGGGACACATGGGGACAGGAGTCAGGAGGGGAAGTTCAGCAGACTCTGTACCAGAAGGCCGAGCAGAGAGACCTAAGCAGAGTGGGTTCTGAGTGGAGGCCCTGGCTTAGGGAAAGGCCACCGTCCTATATAGGGCTCCGGGGGTCATGGGGGCAGCCAACAGGCGTGGCCAGAGGCATTGTCAGCGGTGTTGCGTCTGATCTGTTGAGGCTGTGGCTGTGGAGGGGGCTGAGCAGGGGGTGGCCACGTCGGTGTGGACAGTCAGGAGGGGCGGGGAGGAAGCAGGAGTCTTGGTGCCGTCCCCGCGGGCGGCCAGGGCAGAGGAAGTGGCCAGGCCAGGGAGCCTTTGAAGTCGGGCCTCGCCGGGCCGGGCAGATGGAAACCAGATGGCGGCCGGGGCAGCCGGCTGGGCTTGCATTCCATCCTGAGACCAGCTGGGCCCTGCCCCGACCTCCGAGAGTGGACGTGGGGACTTGGCCTCCCAGGCCCAGTGCCCAGCCCTCATCTGGGCTCCATGGGGCTGGGGACGCGCCAGGCACATGGGAGCCGGGAGGTGGCTGTGTGTGGCCTTGGGGCACCCCCCCCCCCACCCATGCTGGCTTCCGGGATGGGCAGTGGGACCCTCCTCGAGGGAGCAGGAGGCCCGGCCGCCGCGTGGGGAAAGGGCACTGGGACCCTGGTAACCCTCAGAAAACTCAGACAAAGTATAGAATCGGACATGCAGCATGAGGGGGATGAGCCAAGGCTGTGGTGGGGTGATGCAGGGGCAGGTGTAAAGGCAGGAGGGGAAGGTGCCCCTGGAGTGGGCGTGGCCAGGGCAGCGGCCTGAGGCACCAGGCCAGACTGAGGAAGGCTGGAGGGTTAATCCCCTGCCCGGGCATCTTGGTCTGGGTGGGGCTGCCCTAGCTTCCGGCTGGGTCCTGGCACGCAGTGTGGGGGGTGGAATGACACCTAGCAGACGTCACCTTCCCAGGGCGTGGCTGGCCACTCCCCACGCATGACCCCAGCTGCCCCCTTCAGCCTGAAGTCCACACCCTGGCATGTAGACCCCAGCCTGCAACCTGCCTCAGTCTACCTCCACTTCCAGGGGGCCCACTTATGTCTGGGCTGTTCTCCGTCTACTTGTGCAGATGAGAAAACAGAGGCAAGGCATGAGGGGGGCAGGGGGAGTGGTGGGTTTCCCAGAACCGAGCTCCTGACGTCTGTTGGGGTAAAAGTAACGAAACAGGAGTCTCATGGGTGATTTACATCAGTGTTTGCCATCTGAGTTCAGCCCTCAGGGAGCCCCAGGCTGGAGGCCAGAGCTGGACAGATACCCCCCATCTCACAGGGTCACTGCCGAGCAGGAGGAAGGGACAAGCCCACAGCCCCTGTGGGATTGAGGGTGGACAAGCACCCCCAGCCTCGCCCAACCTGGTTTTGAGTGGCCAGGCCCGGCAGAGGCCAGGGGTCAGGTGTCCTGACTGCAAAGCCCCCCTCGGCCCATCAGGGGCAAAGTAACTCAAGGGGCCATTCTCTTGCTGGTCTGGGAAACAGGGATGATGTCTTGAGGACCCCCAGGGTCAGGGCACAGATGGGGAAACTGAGGCCCAAGAAGCACAGGGAACACAGGTCACAAGTCAGCCTCATGCTTGTAGAGTGTCTATGGGATGCCCAGCTCCCCTGCCAGGGGCAAAGAAGGTCTGTAAACAGATGGGTGGGAAGGGATGATAAGACCCAGCCTGGCAGCCGCTGGGGGATGTAGCTCATGGGCCAAACCTGGCTGGCAGAGGAGCTGAGCACTCGCACCGTGGGGCACCCATGCAAAGGCCCTGGGGTAGGATGTAGCATGGCTTGTGTGTGGAGGCCAGATGCTGCCACTGGGCTTGGCCCTGCAGGGCCTGGGATTGAATTCCCAGGTGGAGGGGGCTGGGGGTGGTGGGCAGATGCCAGGGTCTTATTCCTGCCTGGCTGTGGCAGTTCTAGCCACCCGCGCTGCGCTCCTGCCCAGCTGGCCAGGCACCTGTGCAGCCAGTGTCAACAGTGGCCCAGGCCTAGCCGGCCCGGCAGATGTCGGGGCTGTGTTGACTCTGGCGCCTGCCCCACCCCCTTCCTGGCACGTGGCAGCCGGGCCGGCCGGCCGCCTGCTTGGCACCATCTCTGCCTCTTCCTCCCCGGTCTTGGCAGGGCCCGGGCCTGACTTCCGCCCGAAAACCCTCGACAGCCGTGAAATCCCGCCGTCAGCCGCAGGGTTTGGGGGGCAGCCAGGCTGGGGAGGGGCCGGGAGCAGCAGGCTCACGGCCACGGAATCTTTCCTTGGAAGCCGAGAGCCTCGCTACTGGGCGGCCCCAAGGACACAGGCTGATGGAGGCCAGGGCTGGCCAGGATCGCAATGTGTCACAGGGCGCAATCAGCAGCTCGCCTCCTGCCATCAGATATGGCATCCTAGTGACATCCCAGTGGCTTCCTGTCACCAGCAGGGCTGTGCATGGCTCTCAAGGAAGTACCATCGTGGGGTTTTCAAGCAAGAAGACTCAATCGCGGGTCTTCAGCCACTTAAGGACTTGAATCTTTAGTTTCAGTGACTATAGATAAACACTGGGATTTTTGCTCGTGGTTTTATTGATAATGAAATTTATGTAGCATGTGATTCAGCCATGGAAAGTGCAGTTCAGTGGTTTTTCATGCATTCACGGGGTGTGCAGCCATCACCATCAATTTTAGAACATTTTACCACTTCAAAAATAAAGTTTTTAATGTATGCCATTTCACTATTACCCCACTCCTTCCCCTAGCTCCTGACAACCAGTCTCTCGATCTGCCTGTTCTGGACGTTTGCCATCAGTGGAATCACGCCCTGTGTGTCTTTCTGTGTTTGCTTCTCTCACTGAGCATCCTGTTCTCAGGATCTGTCCACATGGTGGGGAGTGTCAGGGCTTCTCTCCTTTTCTTGGCTGAGTAATGTTCCATTATGCACATGCCATGCTTGCGTGCGTGTGTCTGTACACACACACACACACACACACACACTGCATTTTACTTACCCACTCATCCCTGATGAACACTGGGGTTGTTTCTCCCTTTGGCTGCTGTGAATGTGTGTGCACGAGTTTGTGTGTGAGTATGTGCTTTCGGTTCTCACGGGCACGTACCTGGGAGAGGAGGTGCCGCGTCATATGATAACTCTGTGTTTAGTCTTCTGAGGAGCTGCTCTTGTTCACGGTGGCTGCTCCATTTTGCATCCAAGCCGAGGGTTCCAGTTTCTCCACGTCCTTGCCGACACTTGTGGTTATGACTCTGATTCCAGCTGTCCCTCTGGGGGTGGTGTGCTATCTCCCTGTGGTTTCAGTATGCATTAAAGGTTGGGATCTTTTCCCCCCTGCTTCCCAAGGTCATGTCTGCTCACCATCACTAGTAAATAAGCTCAGAGATGTAGAAATGACAGTTCCAGGTGGTGTTTGTCACCTAACTACGCACAGGTGGCAGGTTGAACGCCTTGCGAGTGTCTTGTGTATACTCACTTGGTGTTGGTGGGGGGCACTGTGTTTGCACCATTGCGCAGGTGGGGAAACTGAGGCATAGACCAGTGAAGCCACTTGCCCACGGTCACACGGGGGATGTGTCAGACTGGGACTTGACCGCAGGGTGTATCAGAGGAGTGGATGGATGGGAAGGGGCGGGGGGCAAGCCCCACTGGTGAGGGTTTGGAGGGAACCTGGATGGCTCTGAGCCTCCGTCTCCTCATCTGAAATGGAGGTGGTCGGTCAGGGCCCCCCAGCAGGGTGTCAGAGCCCAGGGTCTGAACACAGAGGCCCCCAGACAGGAAAGCCACCGTCAGCCTCAGGCCCCCGGCCCTGGGAGGCTGCCGCGTCCTTGTTGTGGACCCTGCCTGTCCCCCCTTCCCCACCCTGCCCCAGGCCTCCTGCGGCTCCTTAAATTCCCATGGGTGTCCTTCTCCACACAAGCTTCTGTGGCCCCGGAAATGGGTTCAGACAACTTAGGGTGCAGCTCTGGTCCCCAGAAGCTCCCTCAGCAAGGGGCTGTGGTCACATTTTTTTTTTCTGTGTTTTTCAGCTCACTTGATTTTTTTTCTTTTAATTATGGAAAATATACACACATATATTTTTAAAGTCTTTTTTTGGGTTTCAGAAGTGACACTTGATACCTTTCTGGTAGGAAAAAAAGGAAGGATTCCAGAGAGGTCTGAGCCTGCCAGCCTCCTCCCCAACCTTCCTGGCATCAGCCACACCGTCTTTCCAGGCCTTTCTCTGTCCACTCACACAGAAGTGTGACGGGCAGGGTATTAAAGTGTGATGGGCAGCTTATTGAAGTATGGTCTTTTGGGGGTTGCTGGGGTCTGCCATTTGCTGAGCTGAACATAGCGCTTTTCTCGTTTTTTCCCATCATTTTCACTCTTTGTTTATTTTATCCGTGTTTTGAGTAGTCTGGTTCTTTTAGCTGCTTCAGTTTCCCTTGTGGGGCCGACACCAACACATTGGTCTTTTTCCCTATTTCCCAGTTGTAAACAACACTGCAGTAAACATCTCTTGGGGTTGTGGAGGGTGGGGGTGGGGAGCAGAAATTGCTGGGGCTGCAGGAGCAGGTGGCACATACTTTCTTCACCTGGAAGGCCAGAGATGGACACAGGCACTCCAGCCATGCAGTCTGGGCTGGGCTAGAGGGAAGGCTGTCCAGAGTAATGGGCTTTGGAACTGGGGCTTTGTAGGATGTGTAAGAGTCAGCCAGATGGCCAGAGAATGGTTAGGGTCTGTATCTGGGAACCATGTGACTGGACCATGAAGTGGGAGAGGTAGAGGTGGGCAGAACAATAGGGCAAGCCAAGGTGGGCTCAGAGGGGGCTTTCGCAGGATTTAGCAGTGCTAGGGGAGGAAGAGGGACACTGGGAGGACCCTGCTGGGATCCGTGGCTGGGCACCACAGCTAGGCCTCTGGGGCCAGGGAGAAGGGTGAGAAGTTTTGGTGGAGAAGTGTGTTCTGGGCACAGGCTGGAGGTCAGGCACTGGTTTCTGGGCCCAGTGATGTTTAGCCGGCATGCTGGGGGCGGAACAGGCCAGGGGCCAGGCCCGTGGGTCCTGTGGGCCAGCTTCGGCGCCAGGCGTCTTCCTGGGGAACTGGGGCCCTGGGCCCTGGGCTGGGGGTGGGACCAGTGCTGCGAAACCCCCCAGCAGCCCAGCCCTGCCGTCCTGGAGCAGCACCCGCCTCATCAAAGCCACTGCGGCTGCTGGCGCAGAGCCAGCCGGGCCATGGCGGGCACAGGGAGGGTGCCCGCCTGACAGTCCTGGCACCGTGCCCCCGCCCGTGCCAGCCTTGGGAACCACACTGACTCAGCCGGAAGAGCCTTATCTGGCCCCGGCGCCGCCGCCTGGCTGCCCGGTCACTGCTGTGGGGTCACCGCCACTGTGGCCTGGCCCCACGCCCACCACCACTCCCCACCCTGGTCTCACCGCTGTCAAGCGCCCGGCCCCTCCCCACGCTTTCTAATAACACACGCGGCTGTGGAGGGCGTGGTGGCCAGCGGGCATGGGGAGCACGTGGAGTCCAGCCGCTGACGCTGGCACGTGTGTGCACGTGGGGAAGGCCTGGCTACGTGGAGTCCCCTCTCGAGGGGCTCCATGTGCATCAGAGTCTGTTTGTGGAGCTGGGTCTCTGGGGGCCTTGTGAGTCCCCGTGGTGTCCGTGACCATGCGTGTGCCAGTGTGGCTCTCCCGTGTGTTCATTTGGATGGTCTGGGGCCACATGGAGCCACTTACGGCGTCTTTTATGTGTATCTGTCATCTTGGGCACCTGCTGGTGGGTCCCCCACCTGGAGTGTTGGTGTACATCTGCGTGTGCCCCCATGTGACATGGACCCAAGTCACGTGGATGTCCCACCAGTATGTCCTGGGGTCTGGACCCACTTGAGGGTGGCCAAGCTTGTGTATCCGAGTCATCAGCCCCAGCGCCGTGCCTGTTGGGGTGACCCTCTCCCATGGTGACCCTCTCCTCTGCACGTGACTGTGTGCCTGGGGGTCTGCAAGAACACACACTCATGCCCCCCCCCGCCCCCCCAGCCCCTTGTCTCAGCAATCTTGAGGGTGTGGTGGGGCCTATTAACCGTTAGCCAGAAAGTCAAGCTGCCCCAGTCAGTGGCTCGGATCAGTGGCCCGGACACAGGTCAGCGTCCCGTGCTGCCTTGCTGACGCAGCCCCAGGAGCTGCGAGGTGTGACGAGGGCCTCTGGGCTGCAGGGGCTCCCATCGCTGGGTCCCATCCTTCTCCCCTCACGTGCTGTGTGATTGTGGGTGGAGGTGCACCCTCTCTGATGCAGAGGTGCAGTCGGAGGATGCCAGGCATGGCTCCCCTGCTCTGTGCCTTGGTTTCCCCGTCTGACACAGAGCCTCTTCAACCCACACATCCTTCTTACTCTGAGCCTGCATCCCCCACGGTGACTTGGGGGCGTCCTGGGCCCTGTGGAAGACCCCATCTGCTGATGCTGCCCACTGCTGGGTCCTGCTCCAGGCAGGGTCTGGGGCAGCTGGGGGTGCAGGCCATGGGTGGGCACGCGCGGGGGCGGGGCCGGACCGCCCTCCTCTGCTCGACTGGCTGCGCTCGGCCAGAGGACAATTGGGGGTCACGGGGTTAAATGCTAGCCAATCTGCCTGTGGAGGCCCCATCTCGGGACTCAGCCTTGCCTCTCGGTCAGGGCTGGCGGGCGTCTCGTGGGGCCAAGGGGTGGGAGTGGGGGCAGGGAGGGCATAGAGTCAGCACCGCCTGCCCCCAGCAGGCTTGTGGCCTTGGGGACACCTGCCTTCCAGACGACAAACCAGGGACAGATAAAACCCCATGTTCCAGGGAGAAATCTATTGGGGGCTGAATGGTATCCCCAGAGTGATGGGACCTTGTTTGGAAATCGGGTCTCTGTAGACGCAGTTAAGATGAGGCCACAGCAGAGGAGGGCAACCTGGGTCTTTATAGAAAGGCAAGGAGGCAGAAAATAGCCATGTGAGGGTGGAGATGGAGATGGGTGATGTGGCCACAAGCCCAAGGCCCCCCAGAAACTGAAAGAGACAGGGAAGACCCTCCCCTGGAGCCTCTGGGAGCATGGCCCTGTCCACACCTTGATTCCCAACATCTGGGTTCCAGAATCGTGGAAAAATGAACCCCTGTTCCAAGCCCCCCGGCCTGTTGCCATTGCAGGAAATGAATACAAAGTCCAGTGAGGGGTTTGGGTCCCTGACTCTTGGGGCTCAGGAGTGCCAGGCAGATGCATAAGGGGCCGGTCTGCCATGGAGCCTCCTCCAGACCCTGACTGAGTGGTCCATGGTGTCGTGGACTGCTGTGAGCAGAAAGGCCAGGCTGCACACCCACATGCGGACGTGCATGCGTGTGTGTGTGTGTGTGTGTGTGTGTGTGTGTGTGTAGCACTGGGGGTGTGCCTGAGAACAAAGCGCACAGAAGTGCTGCCCACGTGGCTGCGTGGCAGTGGGGGCGCCTGGCGCAGTGGGCCTGGTGGGCGTGGCGGCCGAGGGCGGGGCGTCTGGGCCAGTATCTGTGAGCCAGCTGCCGGGCAAGGGTGTGTCTGTGTGTGTCTGTGTCTGGCTGGACGGGTGTGTCCATGTGTGCCTGGGAACCACAGTGGGGTGGCAGGACCTGCCCGGCGGGGGCGGGGGGGTGTCCATTGGGAGGGTCCACATGTGGGGGTGACGGCACATGTCCAGACAGGTGTGGAAAGGTCCGTGTGCAGCCGTGGGGCGGACACAGGTGTCCACAGCCACAGAGAGGTCCAGGTCGGGGGCGGGGTGTGTGGTGTGTCTGTGTCTCTTGAGGTGGGGTGGGGTGAACCCTGCTAGTGTCTGGGGGGTGTCTGGCATCTCTGTCCGGGCTGCAGTGGCCATGGCCCTAGTGCTGTGCCACTTTCTCTTTCTCCCCCAGGAGGGGCCTCTGAGGGTCCCCGTGGCCACCCTAGCCTTTGCCCTATTAAGCCATGCCCCCAACCTCACCCCCTTGCTTCCAATGTGGATCTTCCGTACTTGTGAGGTCCCTACCCGGGGAGGGGCTCCCCCAGCCCCAGGGCTGCCAACTCTGGACGGGTTGGGCCACATCCCCCTTCTGTTCTTGTTTTTTAAATTTTATTTATTTTGGCTGTGCTGGGTCTTTGTTGTTGCGTGCGGGCTTCGCATTGCAGCAGCTTCTCTTGTTGCAGAGCACAGGCTCTGGGCTGATGGGCTTAGTTGCCCCGCCAGCATAGGGGATCTTTCCCAACTGTGGATTGAACCAGTGTCCTTTGCATTACAAGGCGGATTCTTGTCTACTGGACCACACCAGGAAAGCTTAGGCCACCATGCCTGGCACTGGGGGAGCCAGGCCTGGGCCTGGAAACTGACCGTGTCTGTCAGTCTCCATGTTTCTAGTTTCTGTGTCCCCCTCATGGCTCTCTGTTTCCTTTCTTGTCTCTGATTTCCAACCCCCATGCCCCTCTGCCCATCCTGCCCCCATCACCCTGTAATTACTCATCTGCCCTTTCCCTGGGAGCACCTGGGGACAGTGTGCATGGCCCCAGCTGCCACCTCTCCTGGCCTGGTGGCTGCTGCCCCATCTGGCACTCTGCCCAGCCAGTGGCCTGCCCGGCCCCTCCCTGGGCCCTCTGGCAGGCCCATGTGCCCGCTGACAGGGTGCTGGATTCTTAGACTGGAAGTGGGGCCCTAGGGCACCTCTGGGGTTATTGTGGGTGGGTTTTTTTTTTTTTTTTGGCCACTTGGTATGCTTTGCAGGATCTTACTTCCCCAACCAGGGATTGAACCGGCACCCTTGGGGGTGACAGTGCTGAGTCCTAACCACTGAAGTACTGGTGGTTATTCCTTTATTCCATGCCATGGCTATCTGGGGGAGCCCAGCCCAGCTGATGTAGGTGGCAGCTGATCTCAGCACCCTCCTTCTGGGCACCGTTTCCCCATGTGGAAAACTGGCAGATTCTGAGCTGGGGTTTTGTTGTCATCATTGTTTTTTTATTTTGTTTTATTATATTTGTTCATCATTGTTAGTTACTGGTCACCGAGGGTCCCGGTGGAGGAAGGCAGGGTGTGGTGGGCACCTGCTCTGCCCCCAGGTGCCCAGCATGGTCTCCTCACTGCAGGAGCGGTCCCTGGGGAGGTGGGAGGTTCCAGGAGAGGGGTCCCCCCCCCTGCCGTCAGGGGGCAGGTTTTGGTGGCACCCTGAGTCCGATGGCCATTGTGGGGCAGACTGTGTTCCGCCCTGGGCCCAGGTCTGATGGGGGTTCCTGCAGGTGTGTTCAGCGGGAACCCCAGAACCTGAGCCCCCCGGGGCCCCTTCCTCTTGACTCCTGGGCGGGAGGCAGGAAGCAGCCCCCTTCCTTCCGGTCCCGTCTATGGGCGCCCCAGATGGTGGGGACCCGGTCAGCAGGGCTGGGGAGGGGTGGGACCCGCCCCCATGACTCTGCTGTGCTTCTGTTGAATGAACCTGGGTGGGGGGCAATGGGGACGTCACTCCCCGAGCAGGTGGAGTTCTACAGGCCCCTGGACCACTAGGAGGGTCCCTTTCTGCCTATTGGGGGCTGCCCACAGCTCTTCTGCAGGTACACAGGGCTACTTTCTTTCAGAAGTTACTCCTGCACAATGCGGGTTTTTTGTTTGTTTGTTTGTTTTTTTGTCTGGCTTCGCCGGGTCTTAATTGTGGCATGTGGAATCTAGTTCCTTGACCAGGGATCGAGCCAGGACCCCCGGCTTTGGGAGCACAGAGTCCTAGCCACTAGACCCCCAGGGAAGTGTCCCCCATGGTGGAAGTTTTAATTCCCAGGTGCCAGGCTTTGGGTGCAGGGCTCAGACCCCTCAACTGCCCTGAGCCAGCAGCTAAGCAGTAACAACACTGTTGTCCTCGGGTTGTGGGGGTCCCAGGACCCCAGAACACAAGGACCATCATAACTGCAGGTGGAGGCGGCGGAGAAGGAGAAGATGCTGGATTTTTCGCTTTCTGACCCCAAAGCCTTTGCCCTGTGCCTCACACATGCCAGGCGTTCTTGGGCAGGGTCCCACCCCAACCCCCAGTCCCACCAGATTTTGACGTGGCCAGAGGTGCCAAGGGGCTCTGTCCCGGGTCCCAGTCCCACTCTGTGCCTTCTCTCAGCACCTCAGTCTCCCCATCTGAGAAATGGGCTCCCATATGGACAGTGGTCTGCTCCAGCCAAGCCCGTGGGCGGGGGGCTCCCAGGTGGATGGAGGCCGCCGCCCAGATTTGCATGTTGGGGCCGCTACCTTCCTAGAAGTTTCTCTCCCCTGCTCCCCGTTCTGGGCACGTCCTCGATGCCAGGCCTGGCTGGCATCCCCAGCTGTAACACGTGGCCATACTGTTCTCTCTGCACAGCCTGTTCCCACAGTCCCCTTGTCCTCCCCCACCTGGATGCCCCAGGTGCACCCCTGCCCATTTCCCAGGTGGGGAGATTGAGGCTCCAGGGGCCCCCACTCGCATGAAAGGCTGACTGGAGACCGGGGCACGTCCCCGGAACCTCGCAATCCGGAAATCCAGAAAGAAGTGCCTTTCATTGCTGACTTTGTGGTCAGGCTCTGTGACTTGTTTCTGGAAGTTTTATTAATATCTGTGTCGTGGGTGGGGGTGCTGCGTCTCTGCTGAGAGGGGACACACACCATTTGGAGGGGGTGGTGGCCAAGCGGGCAGATGTTTCTGCCCTGCCCAGAATCACTTCCCCAATTTCCTGCCGGCCGAGTGGGGCCCCTGCAGCCCTGGAGTGCTGACGGGAAATGAAAGGGCCGTGTGGCCCTGAGCCTGGGTTGGGGCGGGGCTGGCCCCAGGGGTCAGGTGCATGGGGAGGCCAACTTGTGGGAAGGGCCTGTCACCTTGTGGACACTATTAAGTTCCTGCTGTATACAGCAGCAAGCAAGACTGCCCTTCCCCCACCCTGCAGGGAGCTGCCTGGCTCCAGGGGTCCTGGCCACCCTTGAGTGGGATTCCTGCTGCCCCTCTTTCAGGCCAGGTCTCTCTTGGGTGCTCTGTGTCCCCAGCATCCAGTATGGACCTTCACATAGAGAAGGATGGGACTTACCTGGCAGTCCAGTGGTTAGGACTCAGTGCTTCACTGAATTGGGCCCAGTTTCAGTCCCTGGTGGGGGAACTAAGATCCTACAGGCCCTGCACCCCAAATGCACAGTGTGGGCCCCCCTCACAAGAAAACCAACACAGAAGGCGCTCAGTCATGGCTGTAAAATGGCCTGACCTGGCCCCAACCTGGAGAGCTGACACTGCTCTCCCTGGCTTCCTCCTCCTCTGCCCTCCTCCTCCTGAGCCCCTGCCACCCCCAGAAGGGCTGTGGGTACCGCACCAACTTCTGCTTACTGCCGACCTGCCACGATGGGTAAACTGAGGCAGACAGGGAGGGTTCCAGACTCCAGGTCCTTCTGCCCCACCCCACCTCCTCCCACAGCCTGGCCATGGTCCTGGCTTCATCCATCTGACCCTGCCCCTCAGGGTCTCTGAGGAGAGGGGGTGAGAAGGGGCAGAAGCGCACCCCCCAGGCAGGTGCTGCTGAACAGGATGGTTATAGCGCCCAGTGGCTCAGCAGCTGGTGGGGGCAGCACTATAGCCAGACCCAGACTGGTCCCCAGTGTGCATGCAGCCCCGCCCCCGCCTCCTTTTCCTGGGTGCAGAGTGGACATGAGGGGAGGGGCCGTGGGGATGTAGTGCACCCCGCCCCCAGCCCTCCTCCCAGCCTGTGCGTGGGCGGTTCTGTGAATGGGTCCGCGGTTGAGTGGTCCCCAGGGACCCAGCCAGGGCTTGGGCCCACCTGGCAACGGCTGCCCATGCTGAGTCATCCCTGGCCCAGGCCTCCCAGGGCCCAATAGATAATGTGAGGAGGGGCCTTACCTGCCCCGGGGGGGGGGGGCGGGGGATAAAGGGGCTGAGCTGTGATGGAGGACGCGCCAGATGGGTAGGAATCTAAGTTCTTCTTTAGCACCTGCTGTATACCAAGCCCACCCACTGTTACCTGTTTTGCCCTGGGGGCTGTCATCTGGGTGAGAATGAAGAAAGGAAAGAAACCGTCCCCCAAATAAGTGCAGAGTCATGTGACCCGTGACAGATGCTGGGGGTAGGGGGGACAGGGAGCATTACTCAGGATGTTGCCCTGGCTTGGGGGTCAGAACAGGAGCCAAAGAGGGTTTTAAGGATGGAGGGGGGGGACCCAGATGGGGGCACCAGCAATGCAGAGGCCCCAGACAGGACTAAGATGGGGACAGTGAGGGGCCAGCACTGGGGAGGTGCCAGGTGCCGGCATCCAGGGGGTCAGCCCCACCCACCCAGCCTGGCAGGTAGGAGGTCTGGCTTCTGATAGAGGCAGGGAGCCAAGGGCAGCCTTGGAACAGGGGAGACACAGCCTGATCTTGATGTAGAGATTGAAAGCTCCCGGGACCCTCCACTCTTGGAAGCTGCAGGGAAGTGTCATCTTGGTTGCTCTGAGGGGGGACATTGAAGGATTAAAAGCCAGCTGTGGGGCCTTCTCTGCTGTTTCACTGCAGTTTCACTTGGTTTACTGGAGGTATGATGAGTCAGTTTTTGTCCATACCCCAAAGGATATAGAAATAGGTGAGATTTATAATAATGGCCAAAAAAGGGAAACAAGCCAAATGCCCATCAGTGGTGAATGGATGAACGCATGTGTCCCTCCACACACCTGGAATATTTACTCAGCCACGAAAAGGAGAGAAGCCCTGACACTCACTATCACGTGGACAGACCCTGAGAACCCAATGCTCAGTGAAAAGCAGACACAGAAGGACACACAGGGTGTGATTGCACTGATGGGAAATGTCCGGAACTGGCAGATCCACAGACATAAGGAGTGGGCTCCTGGTTGTCAGGGGCTGCAGGGGAGGGGGTTCTGGTGAGGATAAGGTTTTTTTGGGGGGGGAATGGAAGGTTCTGGAACGAACAGAGGTGGTGGTTGCCGAACACTGTGCACAGAAGGCCCTTGAATCATTCACTGTAAAACAGCTAATTCTATAGTACGTGACTTTCACCTCCATAAATATTTTCTTTAACAATCCAGGATAAAGCAGGCGAGATTAAGGTGGCGCCCAGCCCTGCCTGTCGCCCGGCTCCTCCTCCATCCCTCGTCCCTTCCCTAACCCCCTCCTGGTCCTGTGCTCCCCATGGGGGTGGGGGGTCAGTGAGGGTAGGGTGGAGGTTCTGTTCCTGCCCCCACCCCCACCCCATTGCAGCCACGGGGGAAGCATCCTTCTCTGGTTCCCAGGAGCTGTGGTTGGACACAAGTGTGAAAACAGGCCTTTTTACACCTGCCCCCAGCTGTGGGCTCTCCAAGCAGCATCAGCGTCTGCCGGGGACAGAGTTGTCCTGCTCAGGACCTGGGGGCTCTCTGCGATCCCGAATCCTTCCAGTTTCTCCTGATTTGAGTCCCTGTCTCTGCTGTCCAAGGACACAGCCTCACTCCTAGAGTCCCCCTGCCGCCCGGTGGCCTCGTCCCTCCGAGACAGGGCCCCTCGGACTTTGGAGCCGCCTGGGTGGCAGGAGGGGGCCGAGCAGACACTGTTGAGGGGGCAAAGGTCCTCTCAGGGGCCCCGGGCGGACGGTCTCTTTATAGCTAGGGCCTCCTCAGCCTTGGGCCGGACACAGCCCTCGCCCTCAGCCCCGTGGGGACTGGGGACGTGGTGTCTGGGAGGGGTCTCCTGATTGTGGGCGGTCCTGGGGGCCCCTCCCCCCTGCACCAGGCCCCCTTGTGGGTTGATAGAGGCCTGTCCTCCTCTTCCAGGCTGGCAGGTGGTGCCCTGGCTCCTGAGGTGTCTGCTGTCCCCACAGGGCAGCTTCCAGTGAGGGAGGGTCCCACCCCAACCCCCACTCCCACCCCCAGCTCCAGCTAGGGCTTCTGGAGGCCTGGTCAGCAGCTGGGTGGTGGTGGTGGTGGTGGTGGAAATGCTCACCATTCGCCACAAACAAGAATTTCCTGTTTGCCCCTCGAGCACTTGGGGGAGGGGGAGGTTATCTCGCTTTTTCCTCCGCAGCCCCTCCCCCACCCACTACCTGAGCCTGGAGCCCCGAGCCTGCCTGGCTTTATCTGCTTCCTCCTGGACGCTGGCCCCTCCACCCTCCATGGGGCAGGTGGGGCGGGGGGGGGGGGGGGGGGGGGTGAGGTGGGTGGGGGGCGGGAGGGATCCCTCCAAAGATCCCCGCTCTGTACCCCCTCCAGCCTTCTCCCACACCTGTGCTGGACCCAGAGCTGGGCCCTCACGCTCACTGTCCCCCCTCCCCAGGGTGGTAAAGTGTCCACTGAGAAAGCTATATGGGGCGCCAGGCTTGTGTCTTTGCCTGAAAGGAAACTGAGGCTGAGGCCGGGGTCAGAGGATGAGGAGGGGCCAGGAAACTGCTTTCCAGGGGAGGGAGCACAGGTGGAAAGGCCCTGAGGTGAGCTCTGTGCCTTTTGCTCCAAAACCATGATGTGGTCCAAAGGGGCTAAGCAGAGGGAGGTAAGGGCCAGCAGTGACCACAGGGGAAGTATAGTCCTCGTTGGGGTGATGGGGAGACGGGAGACTGCAGGGCAGGGGAGGTCGGGACTGGGCTCTACCTGGTCTGTGCCTCAGTTTCCCTTCTGTGAAGTGGGTGGTGCTGAGTAGGGGGAAGATGGACCACGGGCAGCCAAGCCTTGGTAACTAGCCGACAGATGTGTTCCACCAATGGGGGGGGGGCCCACCACAGCCCAGAAAGGTGGGCCACGTGGCCATGTCCCAGTGACTCTGCCTAGCAGGTAGAAAATGGGAAGGGAGGTGTGCACTTGGGAGCATTTTTGGGGACCCCCAGCCCAGGCCCACACATCCACACCCACATCCTCAGGCTCCTGTGCCCCCTTCACAGATGGGGCTGGGGGAGGGCAGAATCTGAACCAGCGGGGCAGACCTAGGAACCCCGAAGATGCTTATCTGCCCAATCCTGGGCTGCAGGTGCCCCAGAGCATGGGTCATGCCCAAACATGTCTGGGATTTGGGAAAGGATGGGGGGAATCCTGTCCCCAAGTTGTGAGAAATCAAAGTCCATTTTAATGAGCACTTTTGAAGCAGCTGCTGTGTGCCCAATCCTAGACTCCTAGATGGGAAAACCGCCGACACTCTCCCAGGAGGACAGTGTGAGTCCACGCGGCTCAGTTGTGCAGGGGACAGGGTGTGGCGGGGTGGGGTACACAAGAGAGTCGCCCACAGTTGGCGGACCTGGTCCCAGTGAGAACGCAGCTGCAGATAGCCCTCCGGGATGACCTCAGCACAGAGACCTGGGTGACAGGGAAGCCTGGGGCAGAGAGCTCAGCCAGGGCCAGGCCAACATTCCAGGCCAGAGGAGCTGCCAGGTCAAAGGCCAGAGGTGGGACCACGGCCCCTGGCGGGCTTGAGAAGCTGCAGGAAGGCCGGTGAGAGGTCAGTGGGGAGGGCCCTGGCAGGTCCTCCAGGACCACGTGGCCGCAGGGAGGTGGGGTGCCCTCAGCTGGAGGAGGCCCCGTGATCACAGCACCTGTGGCCCCAGTGCTCAGCTTTGGGGAGGGAAGGGCCAGGCAGTTTATCTCCCGCTTCAGCCCCAGGGGGGTTTCCTGAGGTTTTGCCCAACCTCCAGCCTGGGTTTGCAGCTCTAGGCATGACAGCACCTCCTGGGCCCTCCGGAAAGGACCCAGGTGGGCCGGAGGCCTGGGCGTGGCCAGGGAGGTGTCCTGGCCCAGCTATGTGGCTTGAAAGCCTTGTGAGACCAGGTAATTGGGCCCAGCAGCTCATGGTGGCGGGGGAGGGGGCGGACACTGTCCACAGCTCCCCCTTGGCTGGGGCTTGGTGGGCTGCCTTGGCCAGCTGACCAGGGCAGGACACACCCCACAGGGGTGCGGAACTTGGGGCCAGAGCCCCATAAAGCTAGGCGGCCTTTACTGCCCGTCTTTGTTGTCGGCTGCCCACAGCAACAGCCATTAAAGCTGCCCCCTCTGCCGTCTGCCTGGGGACCTGCCCACCCCCTTTATGGCCTCTCATAATGCCCCGGCCCCGTGGGGGTCTGGCCATGCCACCACTGCCGCCCACTGTCTGGCCTGGGGGTTAGTGAGTGGACCCCCTCTAAGCTGGGCCGCCTGTGCAAGCAGCTGGTCTCTGCCCTGAAACTCCGTTTGCCCACCTGGAATACGGGCATCCTGATGGTGCCATGAGTGCTGGGTGAAGCTGTTGTACTTATCAACCACTGTCCCTGAAATATGGGGAAACTGAGGCAGGAGGGGTGCTCTGATCTCTTGTGGGGGCTAGACCTGGAAAGGACGGGGTTCATGCAGGGCCTCCCTGCATGAAGGGCCCCCCCTCCACTGGGGTTTGAATCTTACAGGAGGAAGTGTTGCCCCTTGTCAAGACAGGCTTGAGGTTGGGTGAACCCCATGTGAGCTTCCTGGAGCAGGTATGACAGCTGACTGGACGGGACGACTGGCCACACACCGGAGGCTTAGATCTACAGAGATCTTGGTCGTGGAGAACTAGTGGCCAGGGTCAGGCCATGGCAGGGCCCTGCTCCCTCCAGAAGCTCCAGAGGCGAGTCCTCCCGCCTCTTCCAGCTCCTGGGTCTCTGGGCGTCCCTTGGCCTGTGTCCGCATCAGCCCAGTCTCTGCCTCATCTCCCCATGTGTCTGCCTGTCTTCCTCTCATAAGGACCCCAGTCGTCCTACTGTGAAAACCCATCATGACTAATGACGTTGGCAGAGATGCCGTTTCTGCACAAGGTCCAGTCCTGAGGTTCTGGGTGGATGGAAATTTGAGGATGAACCCCCACAAGTCACTCTGGTCTTCTCTGCCCAGCCTGGCCCATGTCGCAGCTGAGCAATCAGGGTTCACTTAACGAGCATCTATTAAGCAACTGCTGTGTGCTCAGCCCTGTTTTAGACACCAGAAACAAAAACAGACAAACTCCTTGGGCAGACAGACAGGAGACCAGACCAGGGTGTGAATCACGGGCTCTGAGGAAGGGGTGAGGGGCCCACACAGTGCTGGGGGCTGTGTGGGCTGGAGTGGGGGTTGGGGCGGGGACAGCAGAGGGGCCCGGATGGGTGCATGCCTCTGGCCACCATAAATCAGTGCAGGAATGCAGCTGGCCGGCCTGGCTGGGCAGGGTGGAGACAAAGGCCGGGCCTAGACCACCCAGGGCTGGACTCCTAGCTCTCCCAGCCTGTTCCCTTCAGTCCCCGCATTGTCTCCACTGCACAGACTAGGAAACTGAGGCCCAGAGAGGGGCCAGATGGCTAACAGTAGCCTTCCCGAGGACCCTGCCTTCCCAGGCCCAGGGATGTCCCATGCCACGGGAGCTGGGCCTTACCCTGTTCTTAGGCCTTGATGACGGATTATCCCAGCTGGAGCTAATTGGTGGTTTCAAGGCCCCCCACCACAGTCCTGCTCGCCCTGTGTCCAGGCAGCCACGGGGGCACATTCCCTAGAGCTTAATTTGAAGCCTGCTATTTGCACTGCCCCTCCTCAGCAACCCCCACCTCCCCCCGCCCCCCACCGCCAAGCTTTGCTCTCTAATTACCTCTACTGGCTTCCCTGCCCACCAGCACCTGGGAGCTGACAGTTGAGACTAGGACACCCTGCCCTGCAAATACCGCAGACCTCCATAACTGGTGGACCCAGGCAATGGATGTGCAGGACAGAGCTCCTCAGAGTCCTGACTCTGTCCCAGGCCTGCCTCTGTGCCCTGCAGGAGCATACACACTGGCTTGGTGGACAGTGCCAGACATCCACCACCCTCATGGTGGCAATAGTCTGGGTGAGACAAATTGTGTCCCCCAAAATTATATGTTCAAGACTCAGCTTGAGCACATACCTGTGATCAGAGCATGACGCAGGAGTCGGGTATCTGCAGGTGTGAGCAGTTAAGGATGGGGATGAGATGGCCCTGAGCCAGTGAGTGGGTGCCCCATGGGAAGAGGGGACTTTGGACAAATCCCCAGGAAGAAGCCACGCAAGACAGAGGCAGAGACCAGGGTGGTGCAGCTGCAGGCTTGGGACACTTGGGCCCCTGCAAGCTGGGAGAGACGGAAGAATCCCCCTTAGAGCCATACCTTGACTCCAGATGGCTGGTCTTCAGAACCAGGCAGGAATAAATAAATATCCATGGTTTAAGCTGAGCGTGTGGTCAACTGCTACACCGCCCCAGGACAATGTCTCAGTGTCTTTGTCTGATGGCAGCGGCAGGCTCTTGCTGCCTGCTCAGCGGGACCTCGGCAGATGTTTGGATGCTGGGGGACAGGGACAGGGCCAGGGCTGAGCCCCTCTGCTGGCTCTCCTACTGGCAGTCCCCTCAACTAACTTTCCAGGTGACGTGAACATTCTGCCAGCTCCGGCACCCGCTAACCCATCCCCTCCCTGCCTTCACAGCTCTACGAACTGGACGCAGACCCCAAGAGGAAGGAGTTCCTGGATGACTTGTTCAGTTTCATGCAGAAGCGAGGTGAGGTCTGCCTGCCAGGAGGATGGGCCCTGCTGGCCACAGCCTGGGGCAGATGTGTCAGAAAGTGAGCTCCCCATGGCTGGAGGCATCCAAGAGATGTCTGAGGAGGAGACATAGCCCTGCCATGGTGGCAAGCATCTGAGAGAAGAGGCACCGTCCTGCCATGGGTATCTGACAGAGGAGGCCCAGCCCTGCAGGTCTGGTTGGGGAGGCACAGCTGTGAGAGTATAAGGGGTATGTCCTTGGGTGGGGGGGAGGGTCTTGAGACCCCAACCCAGAAGTGACAGTGCAGGCTTCCTCAAACCTTGCTGCTCCCAGGATCCCCCACAGCAGGCCAGCCTCTGTGTGGGGAACAGGGTTGGATTCCCAGGAGGGCAGGCGCTGGGTGGTGGGCAGAAGCTCCTGGCAGACTGGAGACTGGCCTTCCTGCTGCTGCAATTGGTGGGAGGTTTGGGTCCCTGCTCCCACCTGGGGCCTCAGTTCCTCAGTCTGTGAGATGGGCCACCTGCACCCCCTGCCGTGTGGTGGTCAGTGCCCACATGTGCTGAGTGCCAGGGCCACAGTTATTATGCAAAGACAGGGTACCAGGCCCGAGCCACCTCTGCCCCCCAACCCCACCCCCGGGGTCTGGCAGATGCCAGACACAGCCTTGCAAACAGGAGATGACCAGGGACAGAGGCCAGGCCTAGGGGGCATTCAGGGACAGCCAGGCCCAGAGGACCCCCAGTACCCCCCTGCCCCCAGCTCAGAGCTCCAGCCAGATGCAGATCCTAGGAGTACCCACTGCAGTGTGGGCTCAGTTCCCTGATACCCCCATACCCCCACTGTTCAGGGAAGGAAACTGAGGCCTGGAGAGGCAGGAAGGGGTGGGGCCGGTATGGGCTGCAGGGGCCTGGCAGCTTCTTTGTCCAGGGCCCCTGCCTGCCTCTCCCTGCTAGCAGCTTCTGTAAACACAGGCCCAGGCCGGAAGGGAAGGAGATGAAAGGGGAGGGGGCTGCGGCCTCCGCATTAACCCCTCCTGTACCGGGGTAGAGGAGTCCAGCCCAGCCCAGTTATCTTCCAGCCCAGCCAGGCCTGCTGCCCCCTGTGCAGTCAGAGAGCTCCCACCCCACCCTTTATCAGCCCGGTCCACACCTACCAGAGCCCCCCACTGACCCCCAACCATGGGGCTCCAAGCCCTTAGGCCCAAAGCCCATCCACTCTGCCTAAGACTGGGTTTCTGGTGTCCTGGAGGCATGGAGGGAGTATGCTGAGCTGCTCTGGAGTGGGGTGTCAGTGAGGCCAGGTTCTCTGAGGCCCCAGCTCCTGGCCACTCAGACTTTCAGGGTCTGTGTCCAGCCCTGCCTCCCTCACCAAGCCAGGTGCTCCTGAGGACAGGAAGCAACAAACTCCTATGCATCCCTCAGAACCCAGCTCCAAGGCCCTGCTTTCCCACCTTCCTATTGAACCCTCCTGTCTATAATTGGGATGGAGGGCTTTGGGGCTGAGAATCTGGATAACACGTCCTGCATCCCACAAGCCCCTTCCCGTCACTTCAGGGGGAAAGTAATTCCCGCTTCCCCTGCCCCCATCACAAAGTCAAAAAGTCTCTAACTGGATGGTTCTCCAGAGTCTCCAGGGCTAGAAGTGGGGGAGGGGCCCTGCCTGCACCCCACCCTCCTGCTGTTTCCTTGACGACCTCTCCACCCTTCCTTATCACCCCCCTGCCCGCCTCCATCAATGCCTCTCTGTGCTCACCCAGCTCCACGTCTTCTATAAACATCCGCCTGCTGCTGAGCCAGGGCCCGGGGTCCCGGGAGAAGCCCAACTCAGAGCCTAACTCAGCATCCCGGGTGGGCCAGGCGGGCGCTGGGGGTGCCACTGACACCTGGTGTTGCTTGTCTCTCTCCTTGGGCTGGAAAATGAAGTGGGGGGATCTGAGGCCCATCTTACTCCACCTCCGCCAGGCTGTGTTTGTTCCTTGGGGATTTGGCGACTTAGGAAGCAGCCAAGGTTGGCAGGAGGTGGTTCTGAGATGTCCCGCTGGGGCTGGGGAGTGGGGAGTGGAAACCAGGGTCCCAGGTCCAGAGCACCATGGTGGGGGCGGAGGGAGCGGGAGCCAGATTCCATCTCTGCAGGGAGGGCAGGCCTGCCCTCAGGGCTGCGATTGGATGGGGGCCCAGCTGCCTTCACTGTTTACTGACACCTGCTGTATGCCAGGCTGGGCATGGGGTGGGGGTACTTCATGTGAGCAAGATAGTGTGGGGGCCACAGAGAGTAAACCTGTAATTTCACTGCCCAGGGGAGAAGTATAATTGGGGGCTTCTCCACCGTCAGCCAGAAAGGTGCCAGGCAGACTGACTGAGACCTAGGGGCTCCCTTGGCTGGGAGGCACATGTTCAGGGGCTCAGACCATCAGGGTGGGCAGAAGTGGGGAGAAGGCCTGTCTGCAGGGAGGGGCCCCTCTCCCCTGGCTGGCCCATCTCTCTGCTATCTAAACTGCAAAGTGGATTAACCAGCCGTGCTTCCCCACTGCAGAGCCCCAGGGGACCTGGAGGGAGCCGGCCTTGGGGAACACGGCGGAGTTGTTTTGGCAGCTGTCGGTTGTAGAAAGAATAACAGAGGCTGTATTTCTCATGCTGGGCCCCCAGGTTGGCCCTGCAGCACCTCCTCATCCCCAGATGAGCAGCATGAACCCAGATCACTGATGGAAATACTGAGACACAGCCGCCTCGGGGCTCTTGCAAGCTGGGGTCTGACCCAGTGACCCTGCCCCCAGCGGATGCTGGGTGCCACACTGGCTGGGGCAGGGATGCTTCTTTACCCCCTATAATGCCAGGGGCAGCCCTCCAGAGGGCCAGCTGCCTTGGGTCAACTGTGCCAAGGGTACCCACTCTCACTGATGCATTGGGCGCCACCTCAAGTGACAGCACCCGCCTCTCCACAGGGACACCTGTGAACCGCATCCCCATCATGGCGAAGCAGGTACTCGACCTGTTTATGTTGTACGTGCTGGTGACGGAGAAGGGCGGCTTGGTGGAGGTCATCAACAAGAAGCTGTGGCGGGAGATCACCAAGGGACTGAACCTGCCCACGTCCATCACCAGCGCTGCCTTCACACTGCGCACCCAGTAAGTGCCCGCTCACGCTAGGCAGAAAGGACCCTAGGTAGAAAGGACCACAGAGCAGGGGGTCACGGAAAGTCCCGGCCTTTAGGCCCTGCCAGTTGAGTGCTCAAGGATTAGCAGGTGGTGGTCATGGGGATGGGACGTGCTGCAGGACAGGCATCGTGACAGAGGGAACAGCATAGGTGAGGACAGGGGCCCAGAGGACCAGTGGGCATCCAGGCAGGGAGGTGGGGCTTGGCTTCATGCAGACCCCTAAGGTGTCCTGAGTGCCATCCTGCCTCTTGTCCCTGCCCACAGGTATATGAAGTACCTGTACCCCTACGAGTGTGAGAAGCGTGGCCTCAGCAACCCCAACGAGCTCCAGGCAGCCATCGACAGCAATCGGAGGGAGGGCCGGCGCCAGAGCTTTGGGGGCTCCCTCTTTGCCTACTCGCCGGGCGGGGCTCACAGCATGCTGTCCTCGCCCAAGCTGCCTGTGTCCTCCCTGGGCCTGGCCGCCAGCACCAACGGCAGCTCCATCACCCCAGCCCCCAAGATCAAGAAAGGTGAGGGCTGCGCAGGGCTTGGGGCCTGATCATGACTCTGCTTTAGCCTGGCAGTATGACCTAGGGATGGGGATGTCTCTTTCCCTTTCTGGGTGACCAAGTCAAGATAGGCCCCAAAGTGGGTGTGGAAGAGGGCTACCTACCCACCAGTGGTACGTCTGTGGCAGACATTACTAGTCAACTGCTGTTCCTTCAACCTTGGCCCATGGCAGGCAGACATCTCTAATCAATTTGTTTCCCCTAAACCTGTGCCCTTGGCGTATATCACAAATCAATAGTTGTTACCTCCAATTCTATGCCAAGTCGGAGAAGGCAAACCATGCCCAATTTTCCTATCCTTTGCCTGTGGCAGACATTGCTAATTAATCACTCTTTTACTGTAGCATTTGTCCAGGCTGCTGCCTGTGGTTATCTCTAGTCCCTTGATGTGACAGACATTGCTAGTTGATCACTGTATTCTCTTCCCTTTGAACTTTAGAATTCTTCTGAACACACGGTCCCAGTGTGGGTCATCAAACTGACTGTAACCAACCACCCTTGGAGCTATTGCTCAGTGCTCACTGGCCCTTTCTGAGCCTAGCTCTTGTTATGGGTAAAGTGCAGGAGATTATACCTTTGTGGAGTTGTTGGGGACCTTGGGTGTGTAAAATGCGCAGCGTGCAACACCCTAGACCCCATCCGTGGCAGATATCACCAGTTGATCATCGAGCCTCTGAATCCTTCCTAACACAGAATCACAACAGCTCATGTGGTGGCCTGGCCTCAAGCAGGCTGGTGCACTGTCCAAGGTCCCGTTTCTCATCTGCCACACGAACTGGGACTCCCTACGTCACAGGCTTAGCCCAGGGATCCAGGATGATCCTCCCAGCACCCTGAGAATTCAGGGCTGGTCAGATCTAAGGTGAAAGAGATCTCGCCAGTGTCAGCTCCCTCCAACCTCTATGGGCCTCTGTTTACCCCGCCCCAGCCTCGGGGAGTCACAGCCATACCTGTGAATGTCATTAGGCATCCGTTCTCTGCGAGCCCTGTGCTGGAGCTCAGGAGGACAGTGGGGGACAAAAGAGAGCTCCGAACCCAATGGAGCTCATGAGGGAGCTGGGAAAAGATGGTTGTAATGGGTCCGAGGGGCTACTTGGAACCAAGAGTAGCAGAGATGGCTGCAGAGACTCCAGGGCAGAGGGGCTGGCAACTGCAGAAGTTGGAATGGGGTCCATCCTGGAGAGGCAGTCTCCGGCCACTAGAGAGAGACTCAAGAGGAAGAATTGGGAGAAGAGAGAGTGGGTCATAGTGGGACCAGTGAGTGGGAATGATGGGGTTGTTTGTTTCAACCGCTGGAGAGGGGAATGGTCCAGAGCTGGTTCTGGGCTTGGGCTGCATGCGTTTGATTTCAGCTCAACTTCTCTTCAGCCTAGTGGCCTCAGGAAAGTTATCCATCCTCTCTGAGCCTTGGTTTTCTCAGCAGTAAAGTGGAGAAGAGGGTGTCTAGGTAGAAATGGGGTTGATGGGATGGTTCACATTAAGTGCTTTAGACAAGATGTGGTGAGCTCTGGTTGTAATTAATATTGTATGTGTATGTAACATGTGCTACTATGGTCTCTGTATGATACTACTTAATGATGCCAAGCAGTACTGTATACTGTAACTATCATTAGTATTGTTACCATTATGGTGGTATCTGATGTCAGCCTGAGAGTAGAAAGGCTCTTAGCACTTGTGTTTGTTCCAAAACCTGTCCACTTCATCCCTTGAGAGGAAGTGAGCACCCCATCAGGGGAGGTATTCAAGGAGGCACCTTCCTGCCTTGTGTGGGAGGCAGGGACTAAGCTACCTCCATTCCCTTCTGGCCACCAACTCCTCTTCTCTCCTGTCCAGAGGAGGATGCAGCCATCCCCATCACAGTCCCCGGCCGCCTGCCAGTCTCCCTGGCAGGTCACACCGTGGTGGCGGCCCAGGCAGTAGCAGCCCAGGCGGCCGTGGCAGCACAGGCGGCTGCCCTGGAGCAGCTTCGGGAGAAACTGGAGTCTGGGGAGCCTCCCGAGAAGAAGATGGCCCTGGTGGCAGAGGAGCAGCAGCGGCTGATGCAGCGGGCACTTCAGCAGAACTTCCTGGCCATGACAGCACAGCTGCCTATGAGCATCCGGATCAACAGCCAAGGTACCACCCCGGCACTCAGACCCTCTGTGCTTCTTGCACAAGAGAAGGGCCTCATAGCCAACATATGTAAAGAGTGCCTACAGATCAAAAAGAACAAAAGGTAAACAGACCAGTACAAGGAATGGGCAGCTGGGACTCATCATGCATACTCAGTCGTATCCAACTGTGCAACTTCTTGGGCTATAGACTGCCAGGCTCCTCTGTCCATGGGATTCTCCATGCGAGAATACTAGAGTAGTTTACCATTTCCTCCTCCTGGGGATCTTCTCAACCCAGGGATTGAACCCATGTCTCCTGTGGCTCCTGCATTGGCAGATGGATTCTTTGCCACTGAGTCACCTGGGGAACACAACGTATAAACTAGTAGGAAAAACTGTTTAACTCCATCTCTTTGGGGCTCTGCAAGTTAACTAGGGGATTCCATTTTTCATCCATCAGAGTTTAATAATATCAAATGTTGGTCAGGATGTGGTGGAAATGGGCCCCCTTGGTCCTACTGGTGGATGTGTAAACAGGTGACAACTTGGCAGTCTTTTTTTGGCTGTGCCTCGGAGTATGTGGGATCTTAGCTCCCTAACCAGGGATCAAACCTGTGCCTGCTGCATTGAAAGCATGGAGTGTTAACCACTAGACTACCAGGAAAGTCCAAGGGGGAATCTTTTTTAAAGATAGAAGATGTACTTGCCCCAGAACTGGGTGATTCTGCTTGGTATCTAAAGCAGAGCTGATGCAAGGGCTCTAGGAAACTCAGTGTCCAAGGATGTTCACTGAAGATGTTTGCACGATGTCCCTAGTGTGTCCATCAGTAGGGGAATGAATGAACCAAGGCTGGACTACTCTGGCCATTAAAAAGAATGACATGATTTGGGCTTCCCCGGTGACTCAGACAATAAAGAATCTGCAATGCAGGAGATCCAAGTTCGATCCCTGGATTGATAAGATCTCCTGGAGAAGGGAATGGCAACCCACTCCAGTATTCTTGCCTGGAGAATCCCCATGGACACAGAAGCCTGGCGGGTTACAGTCCATAGGGTTGCAAAGAGTCAGGCATGACTGAGTGACTGAGCACAAACACACTTCTTAAGACTTGTAATCCTGCTGTACACCTGAAAAACTTAGCACTGTAAATCAACTAAACTCCAATAAAAATTATTAGAAAAAGACTTCCCTGGCAGTCCAGTGGCTAAGACTTTCCACTTCCACTGCAGGGGGCACGGAGACTTCCATCCCTGGTTGAGGAGCTAAGATCCCACCTGCTTTGCAGTGAAGCCAAGAAATTTAAGAAAAAAAAATTTTTTTTTAATTATTAGGGGAAAACAAGAGTTATAATCATGCAAAAAAACAAATTTGAGACAAATACATTCTTACTCAATAAGTATTTAATGCCTACTGTGTGTGTTGCTGAGAGATCAGGTCTGAAGCTCTGTGAAGCTTCACATCTGGTGGAGATGACCCACATGATACAGCTCATTGCAAGGGGGCTGGTTTATGGTGACAAAGGGTGTTTTTTCTTCTTCCCACAGCCTCCGAGAGCCGCCAGGACTCGGCTGCGAACCTGACCAGCACCAACGGCAGCAACAGTATTAGCATGTCAGTAGAGATTAATGGAATCATGTACACAGGTAGGCTAGCCTGGCGCGCATGCCCACCTTGACCATGTCTTTCCAGAGTCCTGGTTGCCCCTCGGGTGTGGCTGGCTTGAGCCCAGAGCTCTTCCCTCATGAGACTAGAGTGTGAGCGATAGTCTGTGTCTTATACTTAGGCAGGTGCTCAGCAAGTACTAAGTAAGTGCTCAGCATGGTCATATCACGTGTTGTGTACTTCAAAAATAATGTGGTCAGACCCATGACTCCTGTAGGCCACCAGGTGGCGATGTTGACATAGAACAGCTCTGTTTCTGTAAAGACCCCATGAGGGGAGGCTTGAGGAGGTGGTGGTGTCCTGGGAGAGAGGGACTTTGCTGGGAATCGCTCAGGAATCGCTCGCTCCTGTCATGTGACCTTTTACATTCTCCACGACTTGTCTCTCCTCCTGTCCTTGCACCAGGAGTGCTATTCGCCCAGCCACCGGCCCCCACGCCACCCTCCGCTCCCAGCAAAGGTGGAGGCGGCAGCAGCAGCCGGGGAGGAAACAGCGGGACCAACAACAGCAGCAGCAGCAGTGCAGGCAGCCAGGCAGGTCCAGCAGGGATGTCTGCACCCCCCACATCTACCTCAAACAACTCATTGCCTTAACCGCAACACTCCCCACCCTGGGAACCTGCCAGATTGGGCAGGGGGTCCAGGTGGGCCAAGCAGGGGCTGGGATGGCGGAAGATACGGGTGGGGAGGGGAGGTATCCACAGAGGAGCGACAGCTTAACGCCAAAAAGAAAAGAAAAATATATATACATATATATATATATATATATATATAAAGAAAATTTAATAAAACAGGGGAAAACCAAGGAACACTTGAATTACTCAGGTTTCGGACATTCAGAGATGAATTGTGAGAATATCAAAGGAATTAGAAATGAGGGAGGCAAATGTTTACTAGGGCTCTCCTGCAGCCCTGGTGGACCCATGTGGACTGGTGTCTGGTTTCAACAGGCCAATCCTGTTTACCTCATACATCCCTGCACTGTGTTTTTTCATTTTTATCTGTTTTTTTCTTTGCTTTTTTTTTGTCCGTTTGTCACACACTCACCACACCCAGCTCCTTGTGTTGAATGAAACCCCTGAGCCAAGATCAGTTGAATTTTGTTGTTGTTGTTGCTTTCGGGAATTTGTTGTTGTTTTTTTAAAAGAAATAGTGAAATTCAAACTCTATAGGGTTTTTAAGAGGTTTTAGGGGTTTTGTTTTGTAAATATTCTATTTTATTCTTGGGGGAGGAATCAAACCTAGGAAAAGGATATATATATCTATATATTTGTGTTCATTCAGGGAAACTGGACTTGAAAAAGAAAAAAAAAAAAAGGCCAAAAAAAGTAATACCCTTTATTTTTCCCATGACTGATTTGGGTTCGGTTGTGCATTTCCTGTGGTGCAGTGGGCCCAGGACACTGGATGCCTGGGCTGGAGTCAGCAGAGCCGATGAACTCAGGTGGTGTGGGCTGGGCTGGGCTGGGCTGGGGGGTGCTTGGCGGGGTCCTGGGGGAAGAGGGGCAGGGATGCTGAATGCTAGATGTCACCGGACTTGTGTTTCAGGCTGGGCTCCTCAGTCAGGAGCCCTGAAGTCTTAACTCAAAAGGAGAAATTGCTGGGGTGGGGGGTGCTCCCCCACCAGCCCCAGGCTCCTGTCTCAGGGATGAACACAGCCTGGGGGTGCCGTGTCCGGGGACGCCGTGTCTGGAGGTGCCATCCGGGGACACCGTGTCCGGGGATGCCGTGTCCGGGGATGGGGGTGAGCCGGCCTTAGCTCAGGGCGGGGTTTCTGGGGCCATGGCACCCTGAACCCCCTCACCCCACCCCACTCCCGTTCTCATCTCTTTAACTTTGTCCCTCTATACTTACTGGGAGCCCTGCAGTGACTCAAGGAACTACACACAGGCCGAGGGGGGGGGGGCCCGCCCTCCTACCCCCCCACCAACCCTGTTCCCCAGGTCAGAAGGCAGGCATTGGTGGGATGCAGCTGGGGTCGGGGGCGCCGGTAAGATGTGGCACGCAGCCTGCACATCCGTCCGCCCTAAGCCCAGGCGCGCTTTTGGGCCGTTTCCTTCCGTCCTCAGGACCAGGTAGTGTTGGGTGGGGCTGTGCCTCCCTCCCGCACGGCAGTGCTTTTTCACGTCCCTCTGAGGGTGGGGATGGGCTGGGAAGAACGCAGCTGTTCCCAGGTGAGCCTGGAAAAACTAATTGGACCCCGGGAGCCCGACCTAACGAGCCTGGAGGGGCGGCGGGGCTCCGCCAAGCAGCCTGCTCTCTCCCAACCCAGGTTTCATCTTGTTGCCTTGGAGACCTTGGGGGTGGTCCTGAGCCCCCAGTCTCGCCGGGTTTGCCTTCCTGTGGGGTGAGGTGTGTCTCTGGGAGGGAACCCATTTCTTTGGTGTATCTCAGGGTCGCTGACGCCCCCCACCCTCCCAGGAGAGGGTGGGGCAGGGCTTGGGCCTTTCTTCCTGCTTCTGGAAGGGTCTCCCCTCCTGTCGTCTCCCACTGCAGCGGCACAATCATTGTGGGAGGGGGATCCTTTTGTTCCCAGACACAATCTGCCCCCCTTGTTTGCCACCCCCCTCTCCCTCTGCTCTCCCCTCACCTGACCCTGGGAATGTGGGCGGCTGCCCTCTGCCCCCCACCCGCTTCCTGCCGGCCTTGTAGAGGGGGTTGTCTGCTGCGAGTTTCTTTCTACCTCAGGTCTGACTCTTGATGCCAAAACCCCCGCCTGGGTGCCCACCTCCCTAGCCCCCAGCTCAGGGTCCCACGCGCGCATGCTGTTGCATCGACGTATATAGCGGGGCCCCGGCATCGGGGGACAGAGCGTCTTGCGGGCAATGGGCCAACCCCCCTATCCCCCGCATCTGACTCAGGGTGTGCCTGTGGTGCTGGGCAACGCTGATGATTGTAGGGGAGGGAGCATGGGCCCAGGAGAGGGGGACCCACCGGCCATGGAAATAGCAGGGGGTCCCGGGGCCAGGAGGGACTTCGCCCTCCAAGGGGCCCTGCCTCTGCCTAGGTCGCTCCAATCAGTACCCCCACACTCCCAGCCCCACCGCTGCCTATCGGTGTGGGTTTCTGGGGTGCACTTAGCACCCCTTATGCAAACCTGGGGGGACCGGGGTTGAGTGCTGTTCATTCCTGAACAGGTGGGGCTTAGCAGCATGCCTTGGATGGGGGCCCCCAAACTCAGGGTGGAGAGGGGCTCGAGGGGTACCCCTGCTCTGCTGATGCTTGTGGACGGGCTGCTTCTAGAACCTTCCTTGTGACCTCCAAACTGGCCGCGGGTCTGTAGCTGTCCAGCTGGGGGTGGGCGGGGGTGGGGGGCGGGCACGGGGGTGGCGGGTTGGTTTGTAATAGTTGTGCGTTTGTACAGTCACTTTTCTCACTGTTAGCATTTTTGCCCACCACCATTTTTTTTCCCTTAATTTTGCTTCTGCATTTTTTTCTTGGCAAACACGACTTCAGCCTTTCATGCCTGACTTGTGAAATTTCAGTTTCTCTGGGGTTTGTCAGAAGGCGTGGGGAGCACGCCTGAACTCAGGTTAAAGGGAAAAAAAAACTTCCAATAAAAAGACGTAAAACTACTCTCTACCTCTGGCCGGGCTCAGCCTGTCGTACCTTGGCTGCGGCAGGGCAGCCCGTGACGATTTATTTCAGTTTTTGCAGGATATTCAGGTATTAAAAGGAAGGGGGGAAAAAAGACAAAAAAAAAAAAGTGTGATTTTGAAATTTAAAGGAACACTGAAAGTTTACATTTTATAACATTATTATGCAGATTGTATTTAAACTTCAGAAATATTTAAGACAATTGTAACCCTGTAAAGCTGATGAAATATTAAAACAAGACAAAACACTTCTGACTTTTAACAGAAAACTGCTCCTCTGGTGGTTTTTTTTGGGCGTCGCCCCACCCCTACTCTGCTCCTGGTGGCAGGAGGCTGAGGGCCTGATGGTGAGGTCCCCCAGCAGGGACTGTGCCCCCCATGGCCACTAAGCCACGTCCCCCTTGTCCTCCAGTGGGTGCAATGGTGGGGGGAGGAGGGGACAGTGGATGGCCCACCCCCAAGCCAGCAGTGCCTGGCCCTTGTGGGTGAAATGTAGGGACCCCCACACACCCACCAGAAGGAGCCCAAGCAGTCTTGGCAGCCATATGGGTCCACCCTGACCCACCCCCCAGACTTCCGGCTGTGGTTCAGTGCACACTTCTACACTTGACCTGAGGACCCAAAGTAAGCAGACCAAGAGTCAGACTCAGCCCTGGGACCCTTGGGCTCAACACACCTGGAAGGGAAGCCCGTGTGCATTTTCTGAGCATCCTTTCTTCATCCGCCTCTCATCCCCACCCCATGAGCAGAGGACCTAATGGCCTCAAGGTCAGCATGGCCGAATGGTGGGTAGGACTGGCCTCTTGCGACCTGGTTCCCCGGCATCGGCTGGCCTGGGCCGGTCCCTCCTGCCTGGGTCAGCCCCCAAGTCTGCGCTGAGTGAGGAAAAACAATTCACTCCTGGTGCACGCGCCTCCCCATAGCCCATTCACGTGGTCCCAGCCTCTGCGAACCAGGGGGACCTGCAGAACTCAGAGGACAGGGGTTAACCCACCTGTCTCTCAGAGCCCCCCTGCCCTCCCCCACCACGGAGGTAAAGGAAAAGTGATTTTTTTTTTTTTAAAGGCCCTCTGGGCAAACTGGATCGGCCAGTCCAGCATCTTCATTCCTCTGAAGAGGCCCAGAGAGGGGCCCAGAGGCCGTGAGGTTACACAGCCCCGAGGCCGGGGAGGGAAGCAGGGAGGGTGTCGGGCCCCACCCCCTCCTCCCCAGCCTCTCAGATCCCCGCGGAGCCTCCCACTCCGTGCCTGTGAGTAGGCCGGGGAGCCTCCCTGGAGGTGAAACTCAAAACCACGTCTGATCAGCAGAGTCGCGGGAGCCAGCCCGAAGCCCGAAGAAGAGGGCTTTCGCTTGAGTCATCAGCCTTCCGCAACGCCATTAGTGCACTTAGCAGGCTAGGCGCTGGATTTGAGCCTGGGTTCCCGGTCCCCGCCCCCAACCCACAAGACCCCCTCCCCCAGGCTCCGGCTCCAGGTGGGCAGGGCGGGAGACGGAGCAGTGCGTACCCTGAGCCTGCAAAGAGAAGGCACTCAATACCCGAGTAGGGAATAAAGAACGGGGTTGGGGAGCTTAGACCCAGAGCTGTTCTGTAGACCTCTGTGCCTCGGTTTCCCGTTCTGCCCCGCCCCTACCCTTAAGTCTTCAGGCCTAGGAGTGTTAGTGGATCTGGGACGGGGCGCCAGGCTGGCACCAAGGAGGTCTGGCGACTGGGTGGTCCGAGAGGCCCCCAAAGTGTGGCTTTTGTCCTGGCCTTCTGACACAACTGGTCTGTCCTCATTCCGGAACCAGGCTGGGGGTGGGGTGACCTCTGACCTCACACATCAGCCGGGCTGAGCTGGGTCCCCCGGGAGGGGAGGAGGGGAAAGGGAAGGAGGAAAGGGAGGGGGCCCAGGACTGCACCGCAGCTGCCTGCCCTCCAGCGGAGCCCTGGCCTACCCATGCCTGGGCTTCCACGTCTTCGACTTCTGTTTGTAACGGGTCCCCCTGCGACCCGCACCTACAGGGCCCACCTTTTCTCCTGGAACCCCGTTGCTTGGCAACTTAGCCAGGGGAGACCTCCCCAGAGGAGCATGCAAACCCAGCGTTCAAATCAGCATTCCTGACTGGCCCCTGGGGAAACTGAGGCCCAGAGCTGGGCAGTGACTTGCCCCACTGCTCAGAAGGAGGACCGGGTTCAAGCCCTGAGTTGGTGGTTGGAAAAAGGCCACCTTGGTCCACCCCTGGGAGCTTCAGGGTGTCACCATTCTCAACTGGGGTTCCACAGAATGCCCAAGATTCAAAGAAAGATGTGGTTTGGGGAAAACAGTATCCAGAAAATGTAAATAAGCATTCAAGGTGTTTCATTTTTCTTATTCACATTAAGAACAAAAAAAGTTTGAGGAACTGGGTTTCTAGCTCCAATTCATCTTCAGACTAGGTAGTACTTGCCTCAGTTTCCCCTTTTGGAAACTTCTGGAGATTTGGACACCCACCTCTCTCCAATTTACAAAAGTCCTTCAGTTTCACATTCCACACACACCCCCCAGGATAAAATAAAACCCAGGTCCCCATGTCCAGCTCCCTCCTCCACGGTCAGCCTCAAGGCCTTTGTTCGCGCGTCTGTCCCTCTTTCTCTTCAGGACACCTGTTCAGGGAAGCCCTTCCGCCCGATCAGGCCGGTCCCCCTGACACCCCGTTACGCGCCCCCCGCCGACCCCCGGTTGCTGCTTGTTGCTGTTGGTCCCCCGCGCTTGGAGCGACTCCCTCCGGCATCTCGGTCAATGGCTCGAGCCTGCCACCTGGCGGCCGGGCCTGGGCCTGCGGAGTCCCCGGCTCCGGCGCCGCGCCTACTCCAGGAAGGCTCGCTCCCTCCTCCCCATCCTCTCCTCCTAGATCGCGCGGCGGGGTTGGGGGACGTACCCAGAACCCAGTCCCCATATTGCTTCTGGATACACCTACCAGGACAGGCATGAGACCGCGACTTTTGAGCGAATTCTCCGTTTTCAAAGGTTGGCAACTAATTCCCTATTTAAAATGTATTGAGGACACAGCCTGCAGCCGGCAGCTCTGACACGAGGTTAAGTGCTCCCTAGACCTCACGATTTGTTCGACCTGCACCAAGTTGCTGAAATTAAAATGTGGGTTTTGTGGCCTCCGAAGAAGGGAGGTCCAGGGGGAGGCGGATCGTGGGTCCACAAACACACATCTAACTGGCTGTTTTGAACGCCAGCTACATGTTTTGTTGGGGTTTCCCTGGTGGCTCAGCCGGCAAAGAATCGGTCCGCAATGCAGGAGACATAGGTTCGATCCCTGGGTCTGGAAGATCCCCTGGAGGGGGGAATGGCAACCCACTCCAGTATTCTTGCCGGGGAAATCCCATGGACAGAGGAACCTGGTGGTCTACAGCCCATGGGGTCGGCAAAGAGTCGGACACGACTATCACTACCTGTTATGTTAGGAGCGTAGCCTGTTTTACGTGCAATGGCTCGATCCTGTGAGGTCGGTACTCAGTATTTGTACATTAGAAGAAGAACAATAATCTGCGAAATTGCGTGCTTGGCTAAAAGCGCTCAGTGCAAACCAAGCCAGACCTCCAGGCTCTGAAGCTACTAACTGTTCTCAGGAGGCTCTAGGCCTTGGTTTCGCCATCTATTTTTGGAAGAAGTATCCTTCTAAGAGCTCTAACCAGGCGGGGCACCCCTTATTTTTCGCGGAGCAGGAGGATAACTCAGCCTGGATCTTAGGGCAGCCCCCTCGCTGAGGCGTGTGCGCACGCGCAGGACAGCCGGCCGCCGAGAGCCGGGCAACCTGTGCGCCGCTCTACCCGGCACGGCGCAGTCGCCCGCGTCTCGCTGATGATGACGCACGTCCGGGGCGGTGGAGAAGGCAAGATGGCGGCGCCCATGGAGGTGGCCGTGTGTACGGACTCGGCGGCCCAGTTATGGAGCTGCGTTGTATGGGAGCTGCACTCTGGCGCCAACCTGCTCACGTACCGCGGAGGCCAGGCCGGGCCCCGCGGCCTGGCGCTACTCAATGGCGAGTACCTGCTGGCCGCACAGCTGGGCAAGAATTACATCTGCGCCTGGGAGCTTCAGAGGAAGGTGCGGCGGCGTGCTCCCGGGCGCCGTTGGCGAGCTGCGTGGCGCTCAGGGGTCGGGGGAAAGGGCGGTGGGGGCTACATGGACCCTGAGCCGGGGTAGGAGTGGGTAGTCCCGTTAAGGTGTTCTGCGCACGCGCGGGTCTGGGGTCTTTGCGGTGAATGTAGGGAGTCGCGCGCCCGTTCTTATTGCGAGCGGCTAGGGCGCTGCGCGCACACGCCGAGCTGAGAGTGGGGAGCTGCTTCGGGGTGGGGGTGGGGTTGCTACCGGTGCGCACGCGCAGGAGGGCCGGAGTGGGTCCCTTGGGGTCCCTGCGCGGGAGCCTGCGCGTTAGGCGAGAAATTTAGTTGAAAAGAGTTTGCATTAGGGGTTCCGTCGGTAGCCTGAGCTTGGAGGGTGAAGGTCCGAGGCTTAGAGGGAGCCCTCTGAAGGGTGACTTCGGGAGTCTAGTGCATTTAATCGTCCCCAAAGACGCAACCTTTTGCCATTAGGGCCCACGGTCAGAGAAACTTAAAAATGCAGCCCTTGACGCTGCTTGCTGCCTGCTTTTGCCAGCTGACATCTCTTTGGGTGGGTTCTGTGTTCTGGCTCTTCCTGGTGTGGTCCACACACAAACTTGAGAAGTTGTTCCATTTTAGAGATCTGGAAACTGAGGCTCAAGGTCCCAGGCGACACTTTAGTGGTGATGCAGGACTAGGGCAAAAGCCAAGTGGCCATTGGGTCCTCCTGGACCCTCTGTGCCTTCCCCACCTGAACACCCAGGGGTCCCTCTGACCCCCAGTCCAGAGATGTGCTGTCTTGCTTCGAAAGAGATTCCACAGGCCTCCACCCCAACAATGCATAGCATCAATTGGAGGAGATCCCTCTGCTGAACCATGGATTTGCTCACAGTATCCCCTCCCCCGCTTCCCTCCCCACCCCCACCTCCTTTCTGCTCCTGGACTTACCAGCTGTCTCTTGCCCCTTCCCCAGCTTCCTCCCCCATGAAACTCAGAGGCCTTTTCTGTCTCTAGGACCAACTTCAGCAGAAGATCATGTGTCCCGGACCAGTCACCTGCCTCACCACATCACCCAATGGCCTCTACGTCCTGGCAGGGATCTCAGAGAACATATACCTGTGGGAGGTGAGCCCAGGGACTCAGAAACACGAGGGTGGGCTCAACCTGTGGGTGGGCTGCTGGTCAGACTACTGAGCGGGTTGTCACCAACAGGTTGTTATGTTTGGGGGGACACTCACCTCCGTTCCTGCGCATAGTGCAGTGTCCAAGGTCCCAGGACAAAGCTTTTCCTGATTCCTGCCCGGCAACCAGTTGCAGAAAGGAGAGGGAGCTGGCAGTCTCACTTCCAGCTCTTAAACCTCACTGCACGATTCTGAAACTAGGAAGCCTTGCCCAAGTGCAGGGAGAGAAACTGAGGCACTCACCCTGTGGAAGAGATCCTCCTCTGCTGTGGTTAGGCCAGTGCAGGGGGTGTGGGCAGATTTCAGCAGCCGGTCCACCATCATTAGACGGTTCCGGTGGCTTGCCAGTGGTTGGACCTTCTTGATGGGGGAACAGTCTGGGGTCCGTCTCCCCTGCAGGTGGAGGCTGCCTGGCCTGGAGGACCCACCCTCTAGGAGAATTCCTGGCCAGCGTGCGTCATGACCACAAGGGGGCGCCCCACAGGGCCGCTCTGGCTTGGGCTCTGACTCCTGTACTCTGGGCCTTCTCCCCTCCCCTCTGCGGGATGAGCTCCTGGGTGTCTGTGTCAGGTGTCCTCACAGAGACAGTGGTCACCTCATTCCCATGTGACCTCATCTGAATGGATTATATCTCCAAAGACTATATTCAAGTGAGGACACAGGTTTTGGAGGTTGGGGTGTGGACACGTTTATCTGGGTGACGAAGTTCATCCTACCACAGCATCTCTGCCCTCTCACCCCTGCCTAGCCCTTCCCTGGTGTCCCTGCGACCAGGGACCTCCTCTCCTGGAGCCCAAACTCCCCCCTCCCCCATGGTTCCCAGCATGAGCCCCACCCCCACCCCCAACTCAGAAGGTGGTCACTTGCGGCTGTGACCAGCTTGTCACAGGAGCTGTGAAGCCCTGGTGCAGGGGCCGTGGGGGTAGGCTCTCCTCGCAGGCCCCCCCACCAAGCCAGTTCTCCTCCCCCCAGGTGTCCACAGGGAACCTTCTAGTCATCCTGAGCCGCCACTACCAGGACGTGTCATGCCTGCAGTTCACGGGGGACAGCAGCCACTTCGTCTCAGGGGGCAAGGACTGCCTAGTGCTGGCCTGGAGCCTCTGCAGGTAGCACCATGGCCCCGGTGGCTCCTTGTCCAGCTGTGGCCTCTGGGCAGGCAAGGCCTTGACCATGAGGGAGGGAAGCAAGGGGCTCCGGGTCAGGCGGGCTGGTACCAGGAGGACCGGGGGCCGGGCTACCACCTGGAGATGAGGTGAGGGCGTGGAGATGCCCGCTGAGGTCCGCCCAACCCCTCCCCAAGCGTGCTGCAGGCAGATCCCTCCCGGACCCCTGCCCCCCGGCACGTCTGGTCTCGCCACACCCTCCCCATCACAGACCTGCACTGCGGCTTTGGGGGGCCCCTAGCCCGGGTGGCCACCGCCTCGCTGGACCAGACAGTGAAGGTAGGACCCTCACCCTGCCACGTCCCCCGCAGTGGATGTGAGCCAAGCCCAGCTGGCGAGTTCCTGGCCCAAGGGAGCCAGCACATAATGTCCTCCTCCAAGCCAGCGGCTCCAGACAGCTCTTGATCCCCCGACGCTTCCAGCCTCAAGGACGGCCAGAGGGTGGACAGTCTAGGCCTGTGTCAGCTTGGAAATTCCCACTTGGCCACTGCTCCTGGTGGCTCCTGACCAAGCCTTAGGGGATTCAAGGGCATCCTCGGGTCTTTGTTCCTGGTTGGGGGATTCAGGGCTGAACTGCTGGGGGCCTGGGGGCTGACAGTCACTGAAGTAGGTGGTGGATAGGGGTCCCTGAGCCCCTGAGATCCCTGTGGCAACAGTGCTTGTCGGAGGTTCTGTGGGACCCAGCCTCCCAACTGGTCCTTGGCTCTCATACCGCCACCCACCCCCAGCTGTGGGAGGTCTCCTCAGGTGAGCTGCTGCTGTCCGTACTCTTTGACGTGGGCATCCTGTCCGTGACCATGGACCTGGCTGAGCATTACATGTTCTGTGGTGGCAGTGATGGCTCCATTTTCCAAGTCAATCTCTGTACTTGGGTGAGTGTTTGCAGGCAGCAGGGTCAGGGGATGGATTCGGGGCTAAGGCATTGCCAGGCCCCTGCTCACCTGCCCTCCTGCATCTGCAGCCCGGGCAGAGAGAGAAGAGCTTCCAGCCGGAGCAGGAGCACGGGAAGGTGTTCAGAGGGCACAGGTGCGGGGACCAGGCAGGGACAGGGGTTGGAGGGGGGTTGCTGCCCTGGGGCACAAATGCAGGCCTGGTCCTGCTGCTGCCCCGCCCCCAGCCCGAGCATCCTGGGAGCCAGCTGATGCATTCATCATCAGGAACCAGGTGACTTGCCTGTCGGTGTCCACGGATGGCAGTGTGCTTCTGTCGGGCTCCCACGATGAGACCGTTCGCCTCTGGGATGTGCAGAGCCAGCAGTGCCTCAGGACGGTGACCCTCAAAGGTGGGCGTGGCCGCCACCACCACTCCCCAACCCCAGGCAGGGCAGAGGAAGGACTCAGGGCCTGCCTCATGGAGGGCACAGCCTGGCTGAGGGTGGTCCTGACCACCTCCCCTACCCCACCCCCAGGCCCCGTGACCAACGCCTGCATCATGCTTGCACCCGTCAGCATGCTGAGCTCCGACTTCAGACCAGGCCTGCCCCTGCCCCACTTCAACAAGCACCTGCTAGGTGCAGAACATGGGGACGAGCCGCACCACGGGGGCCTCATGCTGCGCCTAGGCCTCCACCAGCAGGTATGCCTCACCTGGCAAGGACAGGGCACCCTTTCCCACTGAGACTGGGCTCTGTCCTCTGTCTCTGTGCCCCGGAACCACACAGGACTGCAGGGGCTTCCACACCCCTTCAGGGGACTTGATGGATGCCTGTGCCCAGCATTGGCTACTGGCCCAGAGCAGTGCGCCCAGATGGTGTCCGGCAAGAGACAAATGGCCTGGAACAACAGCAGGGTTCAACCATTTTGCCAGGCCAGCAGCCTGTCCCTACCAGCTGGAGGCACTAGCTGACTGCCTGGCCATCCCTGGTACTGGCTGACTGATTCGGCTCTTGTGTTTCAGGGGTCAGAACCCAGCTATCTGGAGCGGGTGGAGCAGCTGCAGGCGGTGATGTCCAGCACGCTGGAGAAGGTGGGAGGAGGAGCAACCCCAAGATGGGGAAGGGGCAGGGCCCAAAGATGGGAGAGCGAGCCTGGAGGGGAGAGGCCCAGGGTGGGCGAGGGGCTGGGTTCAGGATGGCCAGGCTCACCTCAGGTGGGCTGCTAGCGGCAGGCTTGGCTCAGGCTATTGGTTGGAGAGGATCTACCTGCGCCCCCGCTCACCATCCTGGACTGTAGGGACAATGGCCTTCAGAGCAAGGCAGAGGTCCGAGCCCCCCCCCACAAAACCCCGGCCCAGTCTGAGCGCCCCGCCCCTCCCCCAGAATGTCCTGGGCGGCCAGGACCAGCTGCGGATCCGCGTGACTGAGCTGGAAGACGAGGTGCGGAACCTGCGCAAGATCAACCGCGACCTCTTTGACTTCTCCACACGCATCATCACGCACCCAACCAAGTGACACGTCTGGACTCGCCCTCAGCCGGCAGAGCCCACAGCCCAAGCCTGTTCTCTGCAAGGTCCCATCGCTTGGATTGGCACCCCCACCAGGGTTGCGGTCGAGGGTTGACTGGCTGCCCTGCCGTGACCTGCCATGTCACATGGGTGCTCTGCTGTTTCTAACAAAAGACTTGAAATCCTACCTTTCGGCCTCCTTGTGCCCCCGCCGGGCTGAGGACCCTCGCAGTGGGACCTGCCGGGGGGATTCACCACAGCTATCACAGAGTCCGAGTCCCAGACATAACTAGTAGAAGCCTGGGTCCTCACCTGCTCCCTCACCTGCCGCCCCTGTGCAGCTCCCAGGGGCCAGGCCGTGGGCCAGGTCCCCAGGGGCAAGAGTAACTCAGGGACAGCAGGGTACTCACATTAGGCCTGTCTCCCCAGCCTGGCTCTGGGCAGCTGACTCTGAGGCGGCAGCCAGTTCTGGGCCAGGGTCGTCTCGACCAGAAAGTTCTTGGTGTCAAGGGCCCAAAAGAGGCCAATCTCCCCTCCTCCAGCACCACACATACATACACACTGTGCAGGGTAGACGGGGACACCACTAGCTGCCAGCTGGAACCTGGAACCCAGCCCAGACTTGGGCCCTAAGCCTCCCATGGAACCTTCCAGAAAGCTGCCCCTAAGTGACAGTCTGTTTAATGGTCTGGAAAATCCATGTGACTTAGCCGGTGCCATAGTAACTGCAGCTCCTGCTTTTAGCTGATGGGTGTCCTCTCCTGGGGCCCTGCAACCCCCTCATGGCCCACCTTGCTCTCAGACCTAGACAGGTTTACTTGGGGCCATCAGGTGAGGAGTCCTGCTGGCCTCCACATTGCAGTCACCCCACACAGAATAAGGTTCCAGCAGGCTCTGGGCTCCTGGTTCATTCCTGGCAGCAGGGTGGGGAAGGGGACCTGGGGGCTCAGTGTTCCCCACCTCTCCCCTTGGTCTCCAGGGGGTCTGGAAGGTGGGGAGGGCATCAGGGTTGGCTGAGGCTTCCCCGGGGCCTAGGGCCACCTCGCCTGCCTGGCACCATTTCCAGGCGGTGCCATCCTCTGCCTGGTGTTTCTCTGCACCCTGGCCACTGCACTCAGCTCGTAGTTCAGTGACTTGGGAGGAGATGCCGGTTCTGGAGACCTGGGTACTGTTTTCTGTGTGGTCGAGTCCCAGACAGGAGCTGGCAGGGTCAGCCTCTGGGGTCACCTCCTCTGGCTCAGGCTTCTTCCCTGAGCAGGAGGGGCGCTGTTGTCCCTGCCAAGTTCCGGGCACCTCGGCACAGCTGTGGACCTTTAGCTGCTGGTTTGGGTCCTGGGGTCCCTCCTGGCTTGCCCAGGACATCTGTGGCTGCAGCTGAGGGGACCTTGGTCACTCATGGCTCCTGAGGGGCTGAGGGTGTGCACCCCTGGGTAGGGATGATGGGGTCCCACCCCGGGGTGGTCACTGTGATGACTGAGGCCTAAGAGGTGGTCCCAGCAGGGCCTAGGGAGAGCTTCCAATCAATGCGCAACCAGCCTCGCCCGAGCTGTCCTTGCCACCAGTCCATGGGGGCCTGGAAGGTCCCCTTCCCCCCTCCATAGGCCACACAGAGTCCAGAGAAGGTCCCTGGTGGGCTGTAAGGGCTGGAGCCCACTGGCCCCTTTCCCTGAAATCCCCACGTGGCCATGGACAAGCCACACCTGGTCCTGAGACTTTGTGTTGTCACTCAAAGGAACCGTACCTCCTTGGTTCATGAGGGGTCTTCAGGAGCCAGTGTGCAGCTGTGCGGGTGCCCAGCACAGTCAGTACTCCTATTGCTTGTCTGAGAATCTGTAGAAATCCAACCTGACCCTGAATCCTGGGCCGTCACTGCCAGAAGGGGAAGTGCAGACTGCATCTGCCATTCTCAGGTGACTGCCTGAGTTGATGGAAACCCCTTCTGACCAGGACAGCTGTTATTTAAAAAACAAGTGTCAGGATATGATGGAGGTGTCTTCTGAGCACTTGTGCATCGTTGGTGGGAAGGTGAAAGGGCACAGTTGCCCTGGCAAATAGTCAGGAGGGTCATCAAAAAGTTAAGCCTGGAATCACCATGTGTCCCAGCAATCCCACTACAGGTACCTTGCCCACAGAAATGAAAGCAGGAGGCTCGAAGAGATGTTTACACACCCGTGTTCACATCAGTGTGATTCACAGCAGCCAAAGAGTGGAGACAGCCAAATTGTCAAAGATGATGGATGAGCGGGGGTGGTCCTTTTGCACGGTGGAATGTTACTCAGGCTTTAAAAAGAGATTCTGACACCCTCTACACCTGGTTGGACCCCGAGGACATAATGCGCAGTGAAATAAACCAGACCCAGAAGGAGACACACTGTCTGATTCCACTCACTGGAGGTCCCTAAAGGAGTCAGATCCACAGAAACAGGAAGTAGATGGTGGGGCCAGGGGCTGGCGGAGGGGTTGGGGAGTGTTTCATGGGGACAGAGTTTCTGTTTGGAAAGATGAGAAAGTTCTGGAGATGACAGTGGGGCTGGTTGCACAATAATGTGAATGTGCTTAATGGCATGAGCTGTAGACCCTAGAAATGGTGAATTTTGCGTTATATATATTTTACCACATTTAAGGAAAAAACCTTGCCTGTGTTTGTGTGTGATGTGAACTACTACCAATGCCCTGTAAAGCTGGGAGCTGAGGCGCAGAGGCCAGGCACCCACCTCAGGTCACCAAGATGGGGGCAGTCCCAGTTTCCATCAGGGCCCTTCTTCACTGGCCCAGGAGATGGGGAGATAGTGGCCAAGTGGGCTTGGGGGGAGGGGAAATGTGGGGGCTTCCGGGGCTGCCCCCAGATGAGTCCCAGGAGGGCCTGAAGAGCCTTCTGGTGTGTGCCTGCCTCCTAGAACCAGCCCTAGCAAAGTCTATTGACTGACTGCTGAGGGCTATGTTAGGGTGAGGAAGTGTCCCTCCCCAGGCTGGGTCCCTCTTTTGGAGGACTCATGCTGGCAAAGGCATCTCTCCCCATGATGGAATAATGTCCTGGTGGTCCCTGAGGACCCTTTTCAACTTAGCGCCTTACCCAGAAGAGTGGGGTGGGGGAGGACTCCCTGGTATGACCGTCCTTGTCCTGGGATGCCTGGCCAGGTGGCTGGATGAGGTGGCCTTGTCACTTGGAAGCCAGTCAGCCACCCAGCCCTCAGTAGTCATCTCAAAATTCAATCTATGCTGCTGGCTGGCGCTTAACATTTTTATTCATCTAATGGAGTTTGTTCCCTGCCTCTTGAACACTGGCTCCAAAAGGAGATTTTTTGTGTGTGTGTGGAAAAAAATAACTGAGTGTAGACTCATCCACATTTAAGGACTCATCCATTAGAGCTGGAATGATCTGGACTGATCTGCTGCCCTGTGCCTTGCGGGGTCTTGCCCTCCTGTGGAGGCTTTCTCTACTCACCCACCTGGGATAGGAGATGGGAGGAGTCCATGCACAGCGCCGCTGGGGCCCTTACTTGACCAGTGTTCATTGAGCATCTGCTGCATGCCAGGGGCTGTTTCTCATGGGGAGGCATAGAGAACATAGGAGGCTGAGGGATTGGTAGGCGGCGGGGAGCTATGGAAGGTTCTAGAGCAGTGGAGAGTCATGAAATCAAGTGTCCTCATCCAAACAGTTGCTCAAGCAGAGTGCCTTCTGTGTGCAAGCACTGGAGACAGAGCAGTTAACAAGCCAGGCTCACCCCTGTCTCCCAGAGTTGCCCACTAAATAAATAAAGCAGCAAAAAGATGACAAGTGTGTGATGGAGTTAATGTAGGCAGGGGTGAGAGGGGGTGTTCTACATCTTTCAGGGAAATTTTTCAGTCAGGGACATTTGGCATTGGGTCTTGAAGGGTGAAGAGGAGCTGTCTGGGTCAAGTTTCCTGCCCACAGCTGGAGGGCATGAGATCTGCCCTATGGGTTCCCATCAGACAAGTCTTCTTCAGTTTCCCCAGCTGCCCACGATGGTAGAGCACACCCAGAGGGTTTGGTCTGGGTAGACACTGCCTCCTGGGGGAGGGAACAGTGCTGCTGTGTGACTATGGAGGCAAACTGACCCCTTCTGGGTCTTAGCTTCCCTGCCTTATCAATGGGAAATATTTCCAGGCTGGAGGAGGGGGATGAGGGATCCAGGGGTAAGTGTGGGGACCAATTTTGATGCAGAATCCCTCCCTGCTACTAACCTCACCTCGGCTTTCTCATCTGTAGAGTGGGCACAGAGCCAGGGATAGTGGTGGTTAGACCCCACCCCCACCCCCGCCTGTTGAGATTATCTGAGCCTCAGTTTCTCCCCCTGCGTCGTGGATCCGATTCCTCCCAAGTGGCTTACCTGGCACTGGGGCGAGGAGGGGCTGGGGCGGGCGAAGACGGGCAAAGGCTGGTGGACTCCGGCAGGGAGGGAGGAGTCGGCCCGGCAGGGGCGCGCGAGATTCTGCCTCCCGGGGTGCCAGCCGCGGCTCCGCCCCGTGGAGCCCGCCGGCAACTTTGGGATGGAGTTTATGCCGGCGCTGTGGCTTGGCCTGGCGCTGGCGCTGGGGCCGGGGCCGGGGCCCGCCGGGGGCCACCCGCACCCGTGCGGCGTCCAGGCGCGCCTGGGGGGCTCGGTTCGCCTGGGCGCTCTCCTGCCCCGCGCGCCCGCCGCCCGCGCCCGCGCCCGCGCCGCCCTAGCCCGAGCCTCCCTGGCGCCGCGGCTGCCCCACAACCTGACCCTGGAGCTGGTGGCCGCCGCTCCCCCCGCCCGCGACCCCGCCTCGCTCGCCCGCGGTCTGTGCCAGGCGCTGGCGGCACCGGGAGTGGCGGCCCTGATCGCCTTCCCCGAGGCGCGACCCGAGCTGCTGCAGCTGCACTTCCTGGCGTCCGCCACCGAGACCCCCGTGCTCAGCGTGCTGCGGCGGGAAGCGCGCGCGCCCCTCGGCTCCCCGGTACGCGCGGGGACCCGGGGCCGGATGGGAGAGGCCCTGGAAAGCTCCCGGGGCGTAGGGTCCGGGGGTCTGAGACAGTCCTTGGGACGCACGGGACTCGGACTTCTGGACCGTAGATGCGCGGATTCTCGGAGTCCGGATGACAGAGGCCCTGGATCCCTGGACCACGGATGTCCCCGGGGCTCAGGGACACGGAATGGGAGACGGGAGCCCCGGGCCGCAGGGACCTAGAGCCACGGACCTGCGGCTCGGGACCCCGCGGGACGCCTCTGGACTCCAGACGGCGGATCCCACAGGGCGCTTCCCTGGGCCTCGGAGGTGTAGACCCCCCGAGAGCGGGGCCCCCTTGTAGGGTCCGGGGGGCCTTCGGATCCCCACCCGGCGGGATCGCCAGGCTGGGATGGGGAAGCGGGTCTCCCTGCCCCCTCTCCAGGGGCAACAGTTTCAGAGGCTGAAGCTGGAGGCGTTCCTCCCGTCAGCATCCTCCCAGAGGCCCTCGAGGCTAGGCCGCCCCCACTCACAGCCTCCTTGACCCACAGCCTCCTCAGACCCCCAGATTCCAAAACCCTCGCCTTCCTCCGCCACTCGTCGACCTTGGAGTTCATTCTCTCGTCTTATTTCCACCCCTAGACTGGAATTTGGGTCCGAAAAAGTAGAGAATGGGACAAAGAGGAGAGAGGGTGACTGGCAGAGCTCTGGGAACCCCGCGGTGCCCCAGGGAGACCCCTCCTCTCAGGACCAGCTGGGAGGGGCCCAACGCCGGGATGTGGGGTCTGGTAGGGGGCGTCCCAACCCACCTTGAAGCCCCCTCCAGGTCTTCCTTCTGAGGGCGGGGAGACCCTGATCCTACAGGAGGCCTGGGGTCTCTTTAACCCACCTCCACTCTGTTCCTGCCCCCTCCCAGTGGGAGAGATGCAGGACCCAAATCCAGGCCTGTGGGGCCCTCTGCAGCCGGATCCAGGAACTGCACCCCTGCAGTTGGCCCTGTCAGGCTTTGGGCGGATAATGGCTTGCCCCCTCTTCCCCTTTCCCCCTCCTCACCACGCCAGGGACTGAGCAATAGTCTTCAGCCTCTCTCCGGGCACTCAGCACCCTGTCCCCACCCACACAACATCCTGCCTACCCTAGGTGTCTGGTAAAGTTCTCATCCCACACTGAAAGCAAATCCAGGAGAACTTTCGGGGTGCCCCAGGCACAAAGTGGGGCCCTTCAGTGCCTGGTTGGCCTGGGTAAGTCTGAATAGAGAGGGGGTATGGAGCTGGACTTTGAAGGATGTGTAGGAGTTGGCTGACCTAGATGGGGAAAGATCTTCCAGCTGGGGAATCCAAAAAGCCTCAGAGTGACTGGAGTCAAAAGAGCAGGCCCTGCAGGTCAAGGCAGGGCCAGGCTTTGTGCTGATGGCAATGGGGAGCCACAGAGGGGTATAGAGCAGGGGCTGGGCTGGGAGGAGGTAGACTCAAGGTCTTTTGAGTAGCTGGGGCAGCCGGGGGATGCAGCCTGTAGCACCTGTCGGGAGCAGGTGCTGTGTGCATGCCTGGCATTCCTGCGGGCACTAGCGGAGGGGGAGCGGAGGGGGGAAGGCCCCGGTCCCCACAGCCGTTCTCCTCGGCTGCAATGCGGCCCACTCCCGACATCGGCTCAAGGTGATGTGTGTTTACTGGACAAGTACAGATGGGGGTGGGAAGAGTGTGGTGGAACTGTGAGGTCGCCAGCCCTAACTTGACCAACCCCTCTGCCAGAACCCGTTCCACCTGCAGCTGGACTGGGCCAGCCCCCTTGAGACACTGCTGGATGTGCTGGTATCTGTGCTGCGGGCTCACACCTGGGAGGACGTCGGCCTGGTGCTCTGCCACGTACGCGACCCTGGCAGCCTGGTGGTCCTGTGGACAAGCCGGGCAGGCCGGGCCCCGAAGCTTGTGCTGGACCTGAGCCGGCCAGAGCTGGGTGATGCAGGGCTGAGCGCACGCCTGGCACTCCTGGGGGCACCAGCTGGAGGGAAGGCCCCGGTCCCTGCAGCCGTACTCCTGGGCTGCGATGCAGCCCGCTCCCAACAGGTGCTGCAGGCTGCACCCCCTGGTCCCCGCTGGCTGCTGGGCACGCCACTGCCCGCCGAGGCCCTGCCCACTGAGGGTCTGCCACCCGGAGTGCTGGCGCTGGGCGAGGTGGCCCGGCCCCCACTGGAGGCCGCCATCCAGGATGTGGTGGAACTAGTGGCCCGTGCGCTGGATAGTGCTGCCCGCGTGCAGCCAGAGCTTGCCCTGCTTCCTGCCACAGTCAACTGCAGTGACCTACCACCACCAGAGCCTGAGTCTTCGGGCCGCCTCTTGGCACGGTGAGCAGGGCCCCAGCTGCAGGAAGCCACCTCTGCCGGTGGGCTGTGACAGGCGACAAGAACAAGTGTTTGCTGTGTGCCAGATGCTGTGTCCATCTTGCATGAAAGCAGAACCTAAGAAGGGGTTTCTGCAGGGCTGGGGTGGGGGCTTTGGGAGAAGAGGGAAGGGAGGAGAAGGAATGAGTGAGACTGCTGATGTGAGTCACCTTCTGATCGCCAGGGACCTGGAGGGGGACAGTGCCCCAGAACCAGAAGGCCCCACCTGGGCCTCTGAACTGGGCAGCAGCCCTTGGTTCAGGGCTGGGACGTCGCCCCAGTCCCCAGGGCGCGGGTACCCCGCTCGGAAGGGGTCGTGGGATGGGGGGCTCAATAGAGCCTCCGGTGGCCCCAGGTGTGTCTGAGCTGCAAGGCCAGGGGTCTCACCTGGGAGGAGGGATCCCTCCGCCCTGACGCCGCCCCCACCCCCACCAGGTTCCTGGCCAACACATCCTTCTGGGGCCGCACGGGGCCGGTGTGGGTAACCGGCTCCTCGCAGGTGCACATCTCCCGGCGCTTCCGCCTGTGGAGCCTCCGCCGGGACCCCAGGGGTGCCCCGGCCTGGGCCACGTTGGGTCGCTGGCGGGATGGGCGGCTGGAGTCGGAGGCGTGGGGCGCGGCCGAGCGGCCCCCACCCCCGCCAGGCGCCCAGGCGCGGCCCAGGCTGCGGGTGGTAACGCTGGTGGAGCATCCGTTCGTGTTCGCCCGCCAGCCAGACGAAGACGGGCGGTGCCCGGCGGGGCAACTGTGCCTGGCCCCCGGCACCAACGATTCGGCCACTCTGGACGCACTCTTCGCCGCGCTGGCCGACGGCTCGGCGCCCCGCGCGCTGCGCAGGTGCTGCTATGGCTACTGCATCGACCTGCTGGAGCGCCTGGCGGAGGACGCACCCTTCGACTTTGAGCTCTACATCGTGGGCGACGGCAAGTACGGCGCGCTGCGCAACGGCCGCTGGACTGGCCTGGTGGGCGACCTGCTGGCCGGCCGGGCGCACATGGCCGTCACCAGCTTCAGCATCAATTCGGCCCGCTCGCAGGTGGTGGACTTCACCAGCCCTTTCTTCTCCACCAGCCTGGGCATCATGGTGCGTGCGCGCGACACGGCGTCGCCCATTGGCGCCTTCATGTGGCCGCTGCACTGGTCCATGTGGCTGGGCGTCTTCGCCGCGCTGCACCTGACCGCGCTCTTCCTCACCCTCTACGAGTGGCGCAGCCCCTTCGGCCTAACGCCCCGCGGCCGCAACCGGGACACCGTGTTCTCCTACTCCTCTGCCCTCAACCTCTGCTATGCCATCCTCTTTGGACGCACCGTATCCAGCAAGACGCCCAAGTGCCCAACAGGCCGCCTCCTCATGAACCTGTGGGCCATCTTCTGCCTGCTTGTGCTGTCCAGCTACACGGCCAACCTGGCTGCCGTCATGGTTGGGGACAAGACTTTCGAGGAGCTGTCTGGGATCCACGACCCCAAGGTAGGCAACTGCAGGTGGTTTGTGGTCAGAGCTGAGACGTTTAATCCCCCCACCCCATCCTCACCCCAGAGAGGGCAGCTGTTCCTTCTCTCAAACTCGTCCTGAGCCCAGCCCCAAGCCGGGACAATACAGGCAAGGGTGCTGGTAAGAGCTGAGAGAGAAGCCAGAAGGATGGTGTGTGAGGTGGTGGTAAAGTTCCAGGCAGGGACTTCCATGGTAGTCCAGTGGCTAAGACTCTGTGCTCCCAATGCAGGGGGCCTGGGTTCCATTGGTTGTTGGGGAACTAGATCTTACATGCCATAACTAAGATCCAGCACAGCCCCCCCACAAAAGGCCCACGGAGGAAAATTAGGCAGAGTTGGGGACACAGGGCATGATGGAGAGGAAGAATTGTCCAGTGGGGGTCAGGAATGCCTCTGGGAGGCGTGACCCATGAGGTGCTTGGTATCAGGGAGCAATGTGGTCAGCAGTGGCAACCTGTGCAAAGGCCCTGGGGCAGGACTGTGCTTGATGTATTGGAGGAGCAGCGAGGAAGCCTTGTGTCTGGAGCAGAGAGGTTGAGGAGGGAAGAGGGAGGAGGGGAGGACAGGAAGGGGACAGGGCAGGGCCTGCAGGGCCTGCAGGTGTGGGAGGATGTGGCCCTTGAAAACAGCTCTGCTTAGAATTTTCACCGGGAGTCCTAGAGGACTGTGGGCAGAGCAGGGCATGACGTGGCCTACATATTTTTCTCTTTTAATGAAAAAATTTTAATATTCTGGAACAACTATGAATGAAACCATTGCCCAGCCCTAAAATAACTCCTGGCCAGTTTCATTCACCTACCAACCCCAGTCCCTGAATTATCCTAAAGTAAGATCCAGGCCTCCTGTCATTTCATTATGAATATTCGGGAAGTTAAACATCAGGGACTCATTTTCTCAGTTGTCTTCCCCCCACCCCGCCATGGTTTGTTTGAATCTGGATCCAAAATGCACAGACATTGAGGATGGCAGAAACCTCTTAGTTATCGAATCAAACTTAGATCCACTCACTGGTGGGCAGTGAAACCATTCTATTGACATGGGGTCATGGTGAAGGAAACCGCAGGGTTTATCGAAGGTGCCAAGCAAGGAGCCCAGACAGCTAGTGCTTAAGACCTGAACTCCTAGGTGGCCCTCAGGGAAAAGTGGTTTTCATTTGTTTGTTTTTTAATATTGGGGAAAAGACTTTAAAGACAGGGTGAGGGAGGGGAGTTTCAGGGTGTGTGTGATCAGGTGGTGGACATTCTTCTGACTGGTTGGTGGTGAGGTAGTCAGGAGTCAACATCACTAACCCTCTGGTTTTAATCAGCCTAGGGCCTCCGTGCTTATGGGCAGCATAGGTAACTTCTACCACCTGGGGACGGGGGAAGCAACTGAAAGGACCTGGCTCAGGATTTTTTTTTTTTTTTTTGGTCACACTGCATGGCATATGGGCTGTTAGTTCCCTGACCAGGGACTGAATCCATGTTCCCTGCAGTAGAAGTGCAGAATTTTACCACTGGACCACCAAGGAAGTCTGCTGGCTCTGGATATTAGCTATAGCACCTGAGAAGGAATTAAAAGTCCTTGGTTTTAGTGACTAAACTATTTTTGTCTTGACTCTTTTCCTTTGTTTCTGCATTTTGTCATTTCTTTGATTTATTCTTTTGAACTCAGGGAAGACCTAGGAGGCTATTTTCTATAGACAAAAGACAGGTAGAGGACAAGGGGTGGTCTGTCCTGAGAAGGCCCCAGAGGGTCATTTTGACTCTCCTGTCTTTTTCACTAGTGATTTGTTTGTTGAAGTTGTTTTGTGTTTTGCCCCATAGTATCTCCCAGTGTTTTGATCTGGCTGATCTTGTCTCTGAGTGGTGTTTAGTCTCTTCTGTCCAAACCCCAATTCAGGGTTTCCCAGTTAGCGATAATGGTAAAGAACCCATCTGCCAATCCAGAAGACATATTAGGAGACATGGGTTTGATCCTGGGTCAGGAAGATTCTCTGGAGGAGACAATGGCAATCCACTCCAGTATTCTTTCCTGGAGAATCCCATGAACAGAGGAGCGTGGCAGGCTATACAGTCCATAGGGTCGCAAAGAGTTGACACAACTAAAGCGGCTTAGTACACATGCTGCCCACCCAATCCACCACCACCCCAGTGTCCTCTGTAAACCATTAAGGAGATGTAGATGGGCCAGTCACTCTCCACACGTGGCTACTTTTTAAATTGATTTAATTGAAAGCAGGCAACAGCCATATGAGAACAGCACAGTTGTAGAGCGTTTGCTTCCACAGAAAATTCTGGACAGCCCTGCTTACCTCAGGTCCAGCTTTTCGGAGGTGCACAGCCCCACCAAGGAGGCCCCGGTCAGTGTGGCCCCAGTTTAGTTCAATTCAGTTGCTCACTCCTGTCAGACTCTTTGCGACCCCATGGATTGCAGCACCACAGGCTTCCCTGTCCATCACCAACTCCTGGAGCTTGCTCAAACTCATGTTCATCCAATCAGTGATGCCATCCAACCATCTCAACCTCTGTGGTCCCCTTCTCCTCCTGCCTTCAATTTTTCCCAGCACCAGGGTCTCTTCCAAGGAGTCAGTTCTTTGCATCAGGTGGCCAGAGTATTGGAGTTTCAGCTTCAGCCTAAGTCCTTCCAATGAATATTCAGGACTGATTTCCTTTAGGATTGACTGGTTTGATCTTCTTGCTGTCCAAGGGACTCTCAAGAGTCTTCTACAACACCACAGTTCAAAAGCATCAATTCAAAAAAAAAAAAAAAAAAGCATCAATTCTTCGGCGAAAGCGGGGCTCGAGGGGGGAGCGGGGGCAGGGGTCAAGGCCCTCCTGTGCTGACTGGGCTCTGGCCCGCAGCTGCACCACCCGTCTCAGGGCTTCCGTTTCGGCACGGTGTGGGAGAGCAGCGCCGAGGCCTACATCAAGAAAAGCTTCCCGGAGATGTACTCACACGTGCGGCGCCATAGCGCACCTACCACTCCCCGCGGCGTCGCCATGCTCACGTGAGGGGGGCGCGCGGGACGGGGCTCGGGGCGGGGCCACGCGGATGGGCGGGGATAGGGATGCTCATCCTGCCCCCATGCCCTCCGCAGGAGCGATCCCCCCAAGCTCAACGCCTTCATCATGGACAAGTCGCTCCTGGACTATGAGGTGTCCATCGACGCCGACTGCAGGCTGCTGACCGTGGGCAAGCCCTTTGCCATTGAGGGTGAGGAGTCCCCAGGACCAGTGATCCGCGGGCTCCAGGAGGGTTCCGCTCCTCTGGGTCTGCGTCTAGCCTGGTCCCAACCCAATGCCCGGCCTCCCCCAGGCTATGGTATCGGACTCCCCAGAAATTCTCCGCTAACCTCCAACCTGTCCGAGTTCATCAGCCGCTACAAGTCCTCCGGCTTCATCGACTTACTGCACGACAAGTGGTACAAGATGGTGCCTTGTGGGAAGCGGGTCTTCGCTGTGACTGAGGTGCGGGAGGCCCCCGCACGCGGGGTACGGGTCGGCGTGGGGGAGCCCCCGAACCTGCGTGGTCCTTCACCAGTGTAGTCAACCTCTGCTCATTTCCAAAACGAGTGTATTTGTCTGCTTTTGTGCATCCTATTCATCCTACAAAACCCCAGTTCTAGTGCCCTCTTGTCCATGACACCTCTGAAAATGTAGCCCCCAGGCCCTTCTCTCTGGCCCAACCTCTGTCCCCGCTTCCATCCAAGGCCCGGGCTCCGCCAGGGTCTGGTATGACCCGGAGGGACTATGTGCCTGCATCTTGCCCACAGACCCTGCAGATGGGCATCTACCACTTCTCCGGACTCTTCGTGCTGCTCTGCCTGGGTCTGGGTAGTGCTCTGCTCAGTTCTCTGGGCGAGCACGTCTTCTACCGCCTGGCGCTGCCGTGCATCCGAAGGGGCAACAAGCTACAGTACTGGCTGCACACGAGCCAGGTGAGGAGCTGGCCAACCCAGCGGTCGGTGGGGTGGGAGGGGGGCTGGGGGGGGTGCTGTCTTCCCGCTGAGCCGAATTCTTGGCTCCTAGAGAATTCATCGCGCCCTCAACACAGAGCCACCAGAGGGGCAGGAGGAGGCGGAGTCGAGGTAAGGGGCTTGGGGGACGGTTCTCCACCCCAGCAACTCCCACACCTGCCCTCTGACCGTGGACTGGGTCCACACCTCCTTCCACTGGCGACCTCCTCAGGAACTTTGACCCTAAAGGGCAGACGGGGACTGTGGGTAGGACGTGGCTGCCCAGCCCATCCATCCCCCAGGGGTCTCGAGGAGCCGCAGCAGAACACACAGGCCACCCCTGCGAGCCGGGCTGCGGTGAGGGAGCATCGTGTGCGTTTCCTGCTGGAGCATACTGTGGTCTCTGCCTCCCCGGACGCGGACGTCCCACATGCGGATGCGGCCGCACCACCCAAGGCCCCCGTCTGTTCCAATGGCCCACCCGCCGAGCTGCAGTCTGGCGCCCCGCTCCCCGGGGAGCTGGAGGAGCTGGAGCAGCGCATTGCGGGCGCGCAGGAAAGGCTCCGCCAGGCGCTGCTGCGGCGCAGGGCGCTCCTGGCCCAGCTTGGGGACAGCACCTGCAAGCCGCCATGCACATGGCTCCTGGCCTGCGAGGAAGCACCGGAGGTGGCCCCCTGAAGTGGGATCCAGCCCTTCTGCACCTGCTGTGCCTGCTCTGAGGGGGCCACCCGGCCATAGGGTGGGTGGAACCTCCCTTCCCCCGCGGCTCCCGGCCCCCCCCAACCCCCGCCCCAACATACAGACGCTGGCTGGACGCTGTCAACAGTTTATTCTATATACAAACACCATTTTGTACACTGCAATTAAATAAGAGTGGAATGAGCGCTCTTCTGCATTCCTCACAGAGTGATTGGGTTGGGTCACTGGCCATCTCCCCACCCAGAGCAGGGTGGAACCCCGGTGCCCCTGGCTGCCTTAGATGTTGGCGCTTATGCGCCATCGGGGCCGAGCTCCACCTTCCCGGGGCCCCAGCCCGGGCGCGTAGGGTGGCCATGGAAAGGCACTGGGCATGACAGAGCACCAGCTAAGCCAGCCCCACCCGATGCTTTGCTCTGGGGCAGCTTGCTCCAGACCTTTTACCACCTTTTCAGAACCTTCCATGGAGCCCCCACCCCTTCTCCTACCCTGGTTCACAGGCTGGTCTTGATTTACTAGCTGAGGAGACCCACCAGGGACAGGGACAGGCTGTAGGCCGGCCCCATGCCCTGGGGGAGAGACGCCTGCCTCCCAGCAAACCTGATGGACCCCAAACCACCCAAGGCAGGCTGAGCATTCCCAGAGCCACTGGGGACAGTCTCCCTGATCCCCGAGGCTCCAGCCAGGTCACACCCAGCTGGCTTGGACGGCCAGGGACAGAGGCAGTCAGCCGCCCAGGGTTCAGGAGCCGACCTCTGAGGGTGTGTCCACTAGATCGGTGGACGCAGGGCTGGGCCTGCCCCCCCCGATGGTCTGAGAGACTGCATCAGACCCTGGAGAGTTGCTTGTAGGGGCATTGTCCTGCGGGGCCCGTGGGAGCCCCCCACTGGGGCTCAGGGGGCTGGCTGGCCGCCGGTCCAGGAGAGAGGCGCTCAGGCCAGACAGGAAGGAGGCGTCTGTGATGATGGCAGCCGTCTCTGCCATCCAACCCAGGTCACCACTGGCTGCTGCAGCCACGGAGGCCGCTGCGGCCACCAGGGAGCTAGGTGCCTCAGCCACGGGCCCGGGGCCCCCGCCAGCACCTGGCAAGCCAGGGCCCAGGGCAGGGGACTGGTTGGCAGCGTCGGGGGTGATAGGTGGGATGCCTCCATTGTTGTTCAGGTCGTCCGGCAGGGCCGTGGGGGTGCCGGGGCCCAGTGGTGGTGTTTGCAGCAGCATCTCCTGGACACGGATCTGCTGCAGGATGGCGGGTAGTTCGTAGTGGTGGAAGAAGTAGATCATGGAATGCTGGGGGGATAGGCACTGGGTCAGGCAAGGGACCCCTAACAGGCTGGACCCTCGGACTGCCAGTCCCAAGGAAAGCCCACCTCACCTGGATGAAGAGCCAGGAGGTGACGAGTGCCAGGCTGCTGTACTGCCCGTTGAAGCGATAGTGGTAAGCATAGAAGGCAAAGTGGTACAGGTAGAAGAACCTGCAAGGGGAACAGTGAGGTGCTGCCCACCTGGCTGCCTCCACCCCGGACCACATGGCCCCCAGTGCCCACCGAAGCCAGTGCCGCTTGCTGGTGTTGGTGTGGCAGCAGATGGCGTCATACTGGTCAGCCAGCCACACAATGAGGATGATGTAGAAGGCCGTAGTGGTGTCGTTGAAGAACTCGGACATGATTGCCTCCATTCCTGGGGGTTAGACGGGAGCCACCGGTTGAGGCGGGTGGCCAGCACGCCAGGGAAGGGGGCAGGGTGTGGGGGCGCAGGGTCCTCACCCACAAGGGCCAGGATGACGGTCAGCAGGGGCGCTGCGGGGAAGGCGATGGCCATGTTCATCTCCAGCATCTGCAGCAGGTCCACTGCGGGAGAGGGTGGCGGGCGGGCAGACCGGGTGAGGCGCCCGGAAGGGGGGAGGGGCAGGGGAGATGGCCAGAGGGGACACTCACCAATGAAGACGAAGATCTGGTGGTGGGAGTAGCGCAGCAACATGGACACACTCAGGGTCTGCAAGTGGGCCACCACGAGGCTTTGGATGGTTGCCCCGCCCCTCTGGCCCCACCTTGCCTCGCCCCGCCCCACCCCACCCCACCCCACCCTGCTGAGGCACTCACGAAAATGACCATGATGACGAAGGCAGCCAGGTAGGACGTGCGGGCCATCCACATGCTCACGAAGCGGTAGTGCTCGCCGGACACCACATTCCTCAGGAAACCTGCATGAGGGGTGGAGTGGAGGAGGCAGTGAGCAAGCGCCCCAGCCCAAGCCCCACCTAAGCAGGCCCCACCTTTGCCCCCGCACCTTTGTTCTCCTCGTTCTCTGCCAGGCCCTTCACGCTGGACATGAGGATGTCATCATAGCCCAGGAACTCGGCTAGCAGCAGGCGGCTGAAGCGGTCACCAAAGCACTGGTCCCGTGTGGGATCTGTGGGTAGGACCGGGACAGGGATGTTAGTCCAGGGGCACAGAACTCCACTGCCCAGCAGAGCTGTGACTGACAGGTGTGGAGGAATGGAGCCTTGGGAAGTTTCCTGCAATTGGGCAGCAGGGCCAGCCCTGAGACCTTGGACACAAGTGCTTCCGGGTCACCCCTCCCCAAGAAAGACATCCAAGACTGAGGAGAAAGGAGCTCCCTCCCCTGGGCATTGCTCTGTTCGGCAGGGGCACTCACCCAGGGTAACCACCATGACAGGGATGCTGAGCCGCTGGCGCGTGGCCTGCGACAACCTCAGGAAGCCATACTCCAGCGAGTACTCCACGATGTACTCGTCCTGTGGCCAGGCTGCAGGCGGGGATGGCTGGTCAGCAGAGGAGTCCTCTCCTGGGAGGGCTGGGGGGACTGCACCACACCCCCACCTCCGTCACTGGACATAGCCCCAGGGAGTGGTGGTACCTTTTGGGGGCGTCTCAGGGAATGGGAACTCCTGGCTGTCATTTAAGGCCTCGGGGCCACCTGGTGGCTTGAACACCTTGGGCTCGATGTCCAGCTCAAACTGCACAGTGGGAGGCAGAGGTCAGCAAGCCCTTGGTACCAAAGGGTTGGCCTGAAGGTCTCTGCACCGCCCCCGCCAATGGAAGGATGTACCCCTGACCCATAAAAGCCCTAATCCCAACACTGAGCTCCCTGAGATTTCCAGGTGAGGATCTGAAGAACAGGATCAGCGAGGTGGGGCCTCCTGTTGGGTCTGTACGAACACTCCGCCCACACCCACCCCTGGCCTCTGGCCACCTGAGCACAGCCCTCCCTCTGGGCTCCCCATCTTGTGGGCAGCCACACCACCAAGGATGGCCAAGACCACCTCAGAGCTCTGAGCCCAAAGCCTGCTTCTCAGCCTGTCTGCCCTCAGCACCCCAGAACCAGGCCTTCAGTAGACAGCTGGGAAACAGCCCAGCAGGTCAGGAGTGTCCCCTGCAGCCCTGACCATGCCCTGGCTGCTCACCTTGATGGAGCTGTTCCCGAACATGTCCATAGTCAGCTCCTCCTCCTCCTCCTCCTCTAGCTCCAGGCCATCTGGCTCCACAGCCAGGCCGGGGAAGCTGCCGTGGCCACCATCGCAGAACTGCAGGAAGACGGGCGCGCGGCTCGAGTTGTGTTGCACCTCTACCCGCAGGATGCCCTCACGTGGCCACTTGTCACGCACATGCTCCAGGCAGTTGATGGGTGAGCGGGAGAAGACGATGTGGATGTAGGCCAGGACAAAGAGCACGAACAGGGCCTGTAGGGCAGGGAGCGGTCAAGGGGGAGCTGCCTGGGACCCCCACCCCCACATGGAGGACCCTTCCCAGTACAGGCCCCCACAGCTGTAGAGCCTCCCACAGGCCAGCCTGCACCGAGGCCAGAGATGTGGCCACAGGCTCAGTGTCCCTAGGAACCCCAAGCACCTCTCCACAACATGTATGGGGACCTGTGAGCTGATGACGGGAGTCAGGAAAGTGTGGGGCCTATGGTGGCAGCAGGCTGTGGTCAGAGTTGACCCACAGCCCCAGCTGTGCTCTCTGGGCCCCAATGTCCAGCAGGAGCCATGTCCAGGACACCGTTCACCCTCGGCCATGAGGACAACACTGCACCACATGCCGAGACATCACAGAAAGCGCTGACATGCAGGTGGCCCGATGCCAGGGGCTGCCCGAGCTCGTCCCTGAAAGGCACGTGCCTGCCATCATCCCCAGTTTGCAGATAGGAAAACAAGGCAGAGGCCACACAGCCAGGAGCGGGTGGAGCCAGGAGTTAAACCTGGAGGAAACACCAGGCAGGGCAGCTAGGTCCTGAGAGGAGCATATGGATAGATAGGGGACCCGTGACCTCAAAGAGTAGCCAAGTCCCCATTGTCACCCTGGAGTCCCCTCCAGCACCCTGCACAGCCCCCCTACCATGAACTGAAACCCCAGGTGGGGTCCATCACCCTGACCAATTGGGTGGGTGCCTAAAGACAAGCCAAGACTCTCACTCCACTGGACAAGGCCTGACCCTGAGCTGGACCTGGTTCCCCACCGCCTCCGTGGAACAAGCTGGCAAACAGCTGCCTCCTAAGACCTATCGGCAGACACACCCGGCGGCCCAGCCCCCTTATCCCTCTCAGCATTTCAGGAATCCATCCAAGGCCTTTTCTGTCCTCTGCCTGGCAGCTGGCCTGGCCATATCACAGGCCCTGGGTGCTCCAGCCCCCAACCTCTGGTACCCCATGACCGAACACTCCACCTCACTGGCCATGCTGTCCCGCCAGCTCCAGGGCCTCTGCACACACCATCCCTGCACCCACCTTCTTCCTCCCAGCCTGAGGCTGTCTCCTCTGACTTGGACCCTGCCCTGGTGGCTGCTGCCTCTCTCCCCTTCCTCCTGGTCCGCCACTCATCTCTGGTCCCAGAGATTGGCACAAGGTGGCAGGGAGCAAGGAGGGGGGGACCCGCTCTGCAGGTGGGAGAACAGGTGCCACAAGAGGCGACCAAGTGAGGCGGGGAGGGGAACTTGATCCCTGCAGCAAGAGTCCAGAAGCTAGGCAGCTGGAAAGCAAAGAAGGGAGCTTTCTGGAACTCAGGCAGCCTCAGAGATTGGTGAGCTCAGCCCTCACTTTGCAAAGGAGGGAAACCAAAAGCACCAGGGGTCAGGGAGGGACCTGAGAACTGAGGCGGGCCTTCTGGCCGCAGCCCCGTGGAGAGAAAAGGTGTAGGGAGCTAAGGGTGGCCTGATCCTGCAGGCCCCCACACCAGGGGCACGACCTGGATGTGCGGCCTGTCTGCCGAGTCGGCTCAATCCCTGACTTACTCCTTGGTCCCAATTGGGAAGCAACCAGAAGAACAAAGCCAAGGCCTCAGGCCGGACTCTCAGGAAGGCTGAGCTCCGTGGGGGCCCACCTCACACAGGGCACTCCCTCCCTCGGGTGACATGGGCGCCTCCTGAGTGTGCAGGGAGGTCAGGGCTTCCTTCCAGGAGGCAACCACGACCACACTCGGCCTTCTGCCCACTCTCAAGCTGCTCATGGGTCCCACGCACCAGGTAAGGGAAGCCCTACTGGGGAACCCTCCAGAGTCGAGGCCCCCGGGGAGCAGGACACCTGCTGCCGCTTGGGAACTGGGAGGCTCAGTGGGGACCCACTCCCAGGTCTGTAGGACAGCCCTGCACGCACCCCTGCTACCCAACCCCAAAGAGCTGGCGGCTCCCAACCTCGCTGGCCCGTGCCCCACCTGCCTCAGACCCCTTTCTGTGGATAAGGAATTCAAGCTCCCTCATAAGTCAGCAACCTTGGCCCCGGCCCCCGACCAGGGGGCACCCTAGGACAGGACACAAACAGGAACAGCTATTTCCCCATTTCCTCAGACCCGCCAGACAGCCGGGGTCCGGCACCCAGCGGCTCCCTCTCTGAGTAAGACCCCTCCTTGGAGGGACCCGCGCCGGCCCTCCAGGAACAGCCGAACAGCCCGCACAGCCGAGGGGGGACGGGGGCGGGTCCACGGGACGCCCCTCACCGAGCCACCAGCGGCACCGCTGGCTGGGGCTCTGCCAGGAACCCTGGTGACGTGACCTCGGCCTGGTCACCTTCCCCCAGAGGTTCAGAAGCGGTAGAATCTGAGTTGGAGCAGAAGGGCTCCAGGAGGCGCGCCCCAAGAAAAAGGGGGAGAGAAAAGTAGGGAGCAGCTTCCGGTGCAGGTAGGCGGTCCGGGGGTGTGTCCAAAGAGGCGGCAGTGGCGGTAGGGCCCGGAATCCCAGGGTATGTGGCTCGCGGCGAGGTCAGGCTCGGTAGTGGGGTCGGGGTCATCCCGGGATGACGATCCCAGGCAACAGGGTCGAGAGTCATGGGACTGGGCTCCGGTCTCCCGAGGTGGAGACACCGGGAAGGGCGAGGCCAGCGGTAGGGTGCGGCCTGGAGGGGCTGGGAGTGAGTTCCTGGAATCGGGATCAGGGGCCACTAACCCGGGGAGGCTCGGGCCTTGCGGGGTGGAAGTTTCTGGGAAGGGGAGCGGGGGCGGCAGGCTTAAGGGAAGGGTCCCAACCGGGCCCGCCGGGTCTATGCCTCCGGGAAGGAGGGGCACGCTGCCCCGGGCGGAGTCAGAGGTCGAACTCAGGGGTAGAGGGTCCATCCGCCGGGGTTAAGGGTCGGGGCCGCGGTCACCTTGAGCAACACGAAAAACTCGAAGAGCCGACGGAAGGCGGGCGGGAAGAGGCGCGAGTAGGTGACAGCCATCTTGAAGAAGAGCGCGTGGAAAAGCCGGTCGCGCACGTTGATGAGAGGATTGGGGTTGAGGTTGGGGGTGCGAGGCCCGCGCGCGGGGGCCGGGCCGCCGCCGCCGCCGCCACCACCACCGCCGCCACCACCGCCGTTGGGCCCAGGCCCCGGGGCCCCGGGTGCCGCGTGCTCCGACATGCCGCCCAGTGTAGCACCCTAACGGCCCGCGGCTCCCCGAGGGCGCCTCCTGGCCGCCATCGGCAGTCTTCGCCGCCGCCGCGCTCCTCACGGCCGCCGGGCCGCAGCCGCCATCTTCCGCCTCCGCTCCCCAGCTGACGCCAGCGAGTCGCCGCGACGGCTAGAGCGGCCTCCTTGCGCTCGCGGAGCACGCTGGGAAGCGGGGGCCGGCCCGCGGTGGCTCCGCCTTCTGGAGTCTCAGCCAGCTAGGGAGCGCCGAGGGGCGGGGCTGCGTCTGAGCCCCGGTCTTTTGCATATTGCCCCCACTAGCCTCCACCGCTGCAACTCGAGCGTCAAAATTAGTCAATATCTGAGGCGTTTAGAAGTGATAAAATATACTGAAAGGAAATACGACTGTTGGAGCTGTTTTCTACGTTGCACTCTAGAAAACTATACTGAAAATAGGCTCACAGTAGAGTGTTCTGGCTGAAAAGTGATTTAATTTGCGGTCTTTAAATTACGTCCCCAGAAGTCTCATACGGCATTCTCCTTTCGGCCGGGGCCGCTGTGCCCCTAAGCAGACTCACCTGATGCGCCGTGACGTCATAAAGGCCCGTGATGTTGCAGGGCCTCGCTTAAGTACTACCTCCCCCTCCTCGCGGAGGTCGGTGACCGGAAGGACTGACGGACCTGTCTCCTCTCTCTGCACTTGGTGGCGGTCCGGGGGACTTTAGGGGTCTAGAAGAGGCTAAGCGAACTGCCCTTGCCCATCCTTCCAGCCTTCGGTCCGTCCCAACTTTTGGTTGTTCAGTCGCTCAGTCGTGTTGGACTTTGCGACCTCATGGACTGCAGCACGCCAGACTTCCCTCTCCTTCACTATCTCCAGGAATTTGCTCAAACGCGTGTCCACTGAGTCCGTGATGCCATCCAATCGCCTCATCCTCACTAGGTTTTTTTCCTTCTGAGAACGTGGGCCGCTCAGCACCACCCAACTCTCTCCGGCTCTTAAGGAGTCAGACCCGCGGTTCCAGTCTTTCCAGGACGACTGAGCAGACAGCCCTTTGTCAACTAAAGCGGGATGGCAAATGGTGTATACCTGACCATGCCCTCCTTGTTGACTGCCACCAGTTGCCTGCCCGAGTTGTCCCAGACCTGGGAGCCCACATGTGAACTACAGACATGCTCATTCATTCATCTTTGAAAAGCCTGGGCGCCTCCTAGCAGCCATGGTAGTAATAGAATCCAACATTCACTAAGCACCTACTGTATGCCAGGTACAGTACTTCCATCCCATGCTCCAAAGCAAGAACGGGTGGGCTGCAGCAGGGAGCATGGACGGTCAGGAGGAGCCAGAAGCTGGGTGTGGGAGAGGACACCTGAGTACAGACGTTGGGGAAGGACACCCAGGGAACATTAAGAAGGGACAGTCAGGGCCTCTGAGAAAGACCAGGGTGTGAGGCAGGCATGGCGGGGAGGAGACTTTTCAGCTGTTCTAGAGCCTCAGAGAACTTTCCAGACCTACCTGCCTGGTTTCATAATCCTGGGAGCCCCACTTCCTTGAGGTGGACAGGAAGCTGAGGTCATCCCATCTCTTCATAGAGAATGCCCTGTATGGGGGCCTAGCATACAGTGGCTGCTCAACCAATGCACATTCTTGACATTGTTACAGCCACCCCAGATCATTTATTGGTCACAAAAGGAGAACACAAACCCTTCTTTTATAATGGAGAGGCCAGTCGACGTACCCTTGACCTGGGGAGAAAACCCAGTGCGGGGGTGGGGGGGCTGTGGGTCCCTGAAATGTGCAGTGAGGTCTAATGCGTTAGCCACATGCAACTTCTAAGTTCTGGAAGTGTGGCCAGTGCAGCTGAGGAATGGGATTTTAAACTTTATTTTTATTGAGGTAATTTGTATTAAAGTAGGGCCGTGTGGCAAGCGACCGCTGTACTGGTAATCCCCGTCTAGCACTCACTCCACGTTAGGGAGACACTCGACTCAGGGGAGCAAATGAAAGTTACTGTCACAAAAAAGGAAAATGGGGGGAAACAGTTCTAAATCTAAGACAAAGATACGGAGAAGGACCAGAATCCGCACTTCTGGGAACAGTCAGAGACTTTATTTTATTTTATTTTATTCGTTTTTAATTGGAGGATAAGTGTTTTACAATGTTGTGCTGGTTTCTGCTGGTTTTTTTTTGTTTGGGTTTGTCTTCTGTTGGGGACTTCAGGAGATGGCTGGATCTCACAGGATGCTGTGAGTGTCACTTGGGACCTGAATGGGATGTGTGAGTGGCATTGGGACTGGAAGTCCTGGTTAGTGCTCACTGAGAAGGTTCTAGAAGGCAGACAGTGAACAAGCAGGGTGGAAAGAGTTTCAGGTAGAGAGCACTGTGGGAGCAAAGGCCCTGAGGTAAGCCTGTAGCTGATTATTGGAGGCAGAGCGAGGAGAAGCCCCATGCCTCTGGAGCACAGTGAGCCAGGGAGACCTGGGGACCTGGAGACACCTTTTTTGAGGGGTGATAGGGAGCTTGGCAGATTGTGAGCAAGGGAGATGCTGACCTCGGTTAACAGGCTTGTCATTTTTACTGTAACTATCATTGTTTTCTTGTCACTGCATCATTTGGTGCATAGGACCCCTGGGGTCTCATGCAAAGCCCAGAAGGCCCTCACCGCACCTGCAGCCCCTGTGCCCACCCACTCAGACCCTGGGGCCCAGCACCCAAGGCTGAGGCCCCAGGGTTTCCTGCAACCCCAGGTCATCCAGCCGTGGCCCCCATCCCAGAGTACCTGAATCTGTCCCCAGTGAGCCTGCATCACTCCACAGCCCTCCTACCCCCACAGTGTCCCCAGGGTCAGTCCTGGACAGAGAGATGAGTGCCAGCGCTCAAGGCTGTAGGGCAACTGCAGAGGCCCCAGGCCTCCTGGCTAGGTTCCAAGGCTGAGCCAAAATTCCTGAGATTTTGACATGCCTTTATCTCAGCTGACCGGGAATTTGAACCCAGGTGGGGCCCACTGAGGTTGTAAGATTACACAGAACCACATGGTTCTGTAAGCCTCAGGTCCTGGGGGAAGTTTCTCAAATTATAATATTCTAAGCTTTTGGAACCTCAGGGTTTTGAATTCTCAGATGTCTGACCTGAATTTCTGGGTTTCAGGAGGCTAAGAATATAGTGTGTTCTCAGTTGTTCAGTTGTGTCCAACTCCTTGCTATCCCATGGGCTATAGCCCACCAGGCTGGCTCAAGTCTCCTTCCCACTACTGCCAGCCCCCACAGTGCCCTGGTCCTACCCACCCCCTGTGGAATCTGCAAGGAGTCCACCAGCGCAGCCCCTACCCAAACAACTCCCCACCTAGACACTGAGAAACCACCCTGTTCCCACACTCAGCCGCACTGTCTGGTTGAGCACTGGTCCCTTTTTCACAAATGATGAAACTGAGATCCGGATGGGAAGGGACTCACCCAAGACCACCCAGCTCGAACTTGAGCCCGGAAGAAAGGAGCCTTCACATAGAATAGGAGATGCATAGTCAAGGAAAGAGTCAATAGACATCGAGAGAGTGGGGCACTGGGGAGGGGTATTGCCGGGAAGGGCAGAGTGAGTAATTTCTAAGCCCTCACAGATCATTTGTCAAATGTTTCAAACTCCTACTTATGCTTCAAAACCCCACTTCCCATGCCCACTCTTACATGCCTCTTTCTTTTACCCCTCCAGGGGAGCACCCACTCACTCCTGGGGTTCCTCCACCCCAGACACCTCTCTGTCCTGTACCTGTTCACATGGGGTGGGAGTGTCTATGCCAGGGTCTGTCTTGGCAGGGATGGGCAGGGCCAGAGCCATGGTCTCCTGGGAGCCAGTATAGCCTAGCAAGGGATTCGCCCAGAGGCCCTGTCATAGAGCTTTTGATGAATAAGTAAATAGGTGTGTGAATGAATGTTACTGAAAAAGTGAAATTTATTCCTTTATTAATTTATTGATTTATCTGTACAAGCAGGCAGCATGTATTGAGTGCCAAGTGTATGCCTGGCTTGGTTCCCTTGGCGTCCTCAACTCTACCCCTAAGGCATCTCCTGACTTCAACTCTCTGCTGTTCCATCTCCTCCCCATTCCCACCATCCCCCAACCCAGAATCTAGGGTCCCTTCTCATCCCCCACTTCCCCAACCTATCTGATTGATCTCTGCACACTTTCAACCACTGATGGTCCCTCCAAGTCTTTGCACTTTTTGTTCTGCCAGGACAAACAATACCCTTTGGACTGGCAAACTCCTACTCCTACATCAAAGTCCCAGCGCCAATGGCCCCCTCCACTGAAGAGCCTGTCCTAGTTCACTTGCTTACCACCCAGCTAGGAGGGTTTCCAGAAGCGGACCTAGACTGGGAGGCGCCTCTAAGCATCAAAGAAGGAGTTCCCTTGCACCCCCCCCCCCCCAACATTAGTGTCCAAAGGGAATTAGGGTCCCATTCAACCATTTTCCCCCTACCATCATCATGTAGAAAGGTTAGTTGAGGCCCAGAAAGCATGGGGAGAGCCGCCCGGGAGACCCCAGCACTGAATAGGAGGGGGTGCTGGGTCTCCGTGGTGCGGGGCTCCGTCCCTCCCGGCCTCAGTCTCCCGGGGGTTCCGAGAGGGCGGGGCGGGGGTCGGGCGGTTCAGGGGCTCAGGAAGCCCGCGGCCTCAGGAATCCGGCGCGGCGCAGCCTTATAAGGACATGTGCGCCCCGCGCCAATCAGCGGTGGGGGCGGGGCGCTGGGTCCGCGTCCCCTGTCCGCTCGCCCGCCAGCCCGGCCGTCGGTCCGTCCGTCCCGTCCCGCGGCGCCGCGCCCGCCAGCCATGAGCTCCACGCAGTTCAACAAGGGGCCCTCGTACGGGCTCTCGGCCGAGGTCAAGAACCGGGTGAGTGAGGGGAGCGCCCTCTCCGCCAGCCCAGCCCGTCGCACCCTCCGCGGCTGCAGGGCGGGCGCCCCGCTGGGCTCCGCGGGCATCGGGGGCGGCCCTCCTCTCCCTAAACTCTGAGGGTGCCTCCGACGTTCCCTAAACTCTGGGGGAACAGTGAGGTCTGTGCTCTGGCACCCCCCAACATCTAGGAGCGGTTGGGTCCAACCCTTTACTCAGCCCTGCTCCCTCAGCCCCGACTCGTCTGAAGTCCCCCGCCCACCGCTCTGAACCCCCCAGCCCTGGGCCCCTCCAGCCCTTCAAGGCGTGAGAAGGTCTAGAGGCAACCCCAGCGGCCCTTTCTCATCCCCTCCCCCACTTCTGCTTTTGGACCACTTAAAACTTCGGGGAAGGAAGGGGGCGGGCCAGGTGTTTTTGAGAAGGGTGTGGCCCCCCAAAAGAATTTCCCGACTTCTTACACCTGGGAGGTGGGGCACTGGGTGGGTGGGGGTGAGTTGGAATCGAGGGGGCCTACCTTCCCCAGTCTCTTTGTCACCATCTGACATACTTAAAGAAATAGCAAAGAGGTCCCCAGTCCCTGAATGTGACCCTAGCATGTGGGTTTTGTAACTTGAAAACGCAGGCTAGGGTGTTGGGAGGTGGGGCACTCTTCTTTTTCAGAAAGTGCTTTTGGTTCCAGCCCAGGAGGGCAGGACTTCTGCAAGGTCACACAGCAGGTTCAGCGCATCCAAGGAAACAGGAGCAGAGAGTGATCCCTGTCCCAGAGGGCAGGGGGAGAGGTCCTAAGCCCGACACACAAGGGTTTTCCAGCTGGAGGGGAGTTTGTCATCCCTGTCCACCCCCTAGGCACACTGTCACCAGGCACCTGGGAATGTGGCCCCAGGAAGGCGGCTGACGGGAGCTTGCCTGGGCACACTGGGGACACAGCCCTGCCGGCCCCCAGGCCCGTGCCAGGTCATCAGACCAGAGGGAGAGTTTCCACATCTCAACTCTGTGAGTTCCTAGGAACCTCCCTGCAGCGTATTTGGGAAGCCCAGGATCCGAGCATGGTCACCCAGCAAACTCCCCATCTATTCCCTCTTGAACACACAATTCCACACTCCAGCAGTAACGCCTTGGTGGGGAGCAGAGTGTTGACAGTCCCCACCCAGCCGAGACCCTCTGAGATTCCTGCTTAGCACATGGAGTTCAGAGACATCGCTCAGACGGCCCAGACCCACGTAACAGATCAGAGGCAGGGTCAGGACTCGAACCCAGACTTGGCATAGGCAGTGTCCGATGGCCAGCAGCCTTCCTGGGCAGCCAGGCATCTCCCCCGAAGCAGCAGGAAGTGGCTGAGGGCACATCACCCCAGCGGGGTGGGGGCAGCTTCCTGCGATGGAGTGGGATGGAGGCAGGTTGTTACCTGCCCTGTGGGGGATGAGGTCAGAAGCTCCTTGTAACCAGCCCTCAGTCTTCGGGCCTGGAGAATGGGCGGGGCCCCCACCCCCTCACCGGAGTCGCCCCCACCCCCTCACCGGAGTCACCTCAGGGCCCCACCTGAATTGGAAACCAGGTTCCTGTGGTTTCTAGACCGTCCACTTTGAGAGGAGGAAGACCCCCTGCTCCCCACCCCTGGCTTCAGTCCTACTGCTGGATGGCGCACAGGCAGGGTGAGGTCCAGTGCGTACCCCTGAGATCTCCGGCTGGCTGGGGGGTCTGGACCGCTGGGAACAGCTGGTCCTGATTTAGCAGGGAGGCAGCGGCTGCATTCCTGGCAGTTTGCGGTGGGGAAGAATGCGCTGAAGGCCAGCTGGGCAGCAGGGTGGAAGGCGGCCTAGCAGGCGGGGCTGGGCCAAGCACCCCTGCCCGGGACCCTCCCTGGCCCCAGCCCCAGCGAGCTGTCGAGGATGAGGACGGGGCCCAGCTGGGCAGGCAGGCCAGAGGTCCAGACCAGCCTGGCTGCTTCAAGTTCAGCGATCCTAATAACACCCCCTCCCTCCCCCCAACCCTTCTGCCGGGCGTGGGAACCAGAGACAGGAGACAGAGGAGATCCGAGGAGGGAGTGGGCTGGACAGATCAGGTTCACAGGCCAGGCTCCCGCCTTTGTCTCCCCTGCACTCTGAGCAGCTCAGCCCTGATCCCATGTCTAGGGGTTTAAATGCAGGAAGCAGGAAGAGGAGCCCAGGTCTGGAAAGCCTTATGAAGACCATTCAAACATAGCTGGGGAGACAGAGGCATGAGGTGAAACCTGTCCATGGTCATTGAGGAGGTGGGGGCTGCAAGGGCAACTCTGAGTCCTTGTCCCTAGTGGGTGTGGAGGACAGAGCGAGGTGGGCACAGAGTGAGTAGAGGTGAAGAGGGGTCTGGGGTTGGGGCTTCCCCGGTGGTGCTACTGGTAAAGAACCCGCCTGCCAATGCAAGAGACATAAAAGACACAGGTTTGATCCCTAGGTTGGGAAGATCCCCTAGAGGAGAGCCCTCCGGTATTCTTGCCTGGAGAATCCCGTGGACAGAGGAGCCTGGTGGGCTGTGGCTCATGGGGTCGCAAAGAGTTGGACACAACTGAAGCAACGGAGCGCACACACACAGGATCTGGGCAGAAGCCCACCCAGCTGGGCAGCCAGGTCCTCAGGTTTTTACCACCCCTCCAGGGAGGTGCCCTGGGGCTGCACACACACGCACCCTGTCCTGGGCCTCCCTGGATGCTGTGGGATACTGCCCTGGGGGCAGCCAGTGCTGTATCTGATGGGGGAGCATGAGCCTCCTTACTGAGAGAGAGCCTGAGTTGGGCCGTACCTCTTGTCGCTTGTCATGAGCTTGGACCATCAGCTAGGAGACAGAGCATACCGCAAAAGGTAGAAAAAGCTAGAAAGAAGATAAAGCAGGGACTTCCCTGGTGGTCCTGTGGCTAGGACCCCACACTCCCAGTGCAGGAGGCCTGGGTTCAGTTCCTGGTCAGGGAACTAGATTGCACATGCTGAAACTTCAGAGTCCGCATGCCACAAGTAAAGATCATGTGTGCCGCAACAGCCAAGCCAAATAAATAAATATTGTTGTTTGCCACAACAGCCAAGCCAAATAAATATTGTTTTAAAAAGAAGATAATAAGGACTGGGGGTGGGGATGCAGAGGGTCGTCACAGCCAGGTGGTCAGGAAAGATCTTTCCAAGGAGGTAACCCTCAAGCTACAACTGGATTGAAAGGAGGGACCTGTGCAAACATGAGTCCAAGGTGGCAGCATGTGCAAAGGCCCTGAGGTAGCCGCTAGTGTGGCCAGTTCGAGGAGCAGAGAAAGGTTCAGCAGTTCCAAAGTAAAGGTAGAATTATCATGTGACCAAACACTTCTACTCCCTGGTATATACCCTGAAGAACTGAAAACAGGTTTTCAAATAAAACTTACAAATGGATGTTTATAGCAGCTTGACTCACAAGAGCCAAAAGATGGAAGTGACCTAAATATCCATCAGTGGGTTAATGGATAAGCACAGTGTGGTCCTTCCACACACAGGAGCATCACTTAGTCAGAAAAAGGGGTGAAGGGCTTCCCTGGTGGCTCAGTGGTGACGAATCTGCCTACCAATGCAGGAGACACAGATTCAATCCCTGATTTGGGAGGATCCCACATGCCACGAAGCAACTAAGTCTGTGCACCAAAACTATTGAGCCTATGCTCTAGAGCCGAGGAGCTGCAACTACTGAAGGTCAGTCACCCTAGAGCCCGTGCTCCACAAGAGAAGCCACTGCAATGAGAAGCCCACACTGGCCATGACTAGAGAAAAGCAGGCACAGCAATGAAGATTCAGCACAGCCAAATAAATAAAATTATATAAAAAAAAGGAGTGGAGCCCTGACACTGGCTCCGTATGGATGGACCCTGAGAACACGATACTTAGTGAGAAGCAGACACAGAAGGACACACAGGGTGTGATTCCACTGATGGGAAATGGTCAGAACAGGTAGATCCACAGACACAGAGAGTGGGTTTCTGCTTGTCAGAGGCTGGGGAGGCGGGGGGAGCTAATAGGGATGGGCTTACTTTGGAGGTGATGGAATGTTCTGGAACCAAACAGATGATGGTTGCACAACCTCGTGAATGCACTGAATGTCACTGATTTATGAGCCTTTGAGTGGTACATGTTGTATGTTTCTCACCATAATTTAAAAACAACAGAGAAAGGCCAGTATCTAGTGCTGGGAGACCAGGGAGGTGGCGGGCACGGAGGCAGATCCTTTAGGTGGGGGGTGGTGGCAGGGTCATGTTGGCTGTCCTGGGAGGTTAGCACCATTGAAAGTAGATTAGCCCCTATGTTTATCAGTGAGAGACTGGAGTTTATCTGTGCTGATGGGAAAAGGAAGAGTCTCCTCCAGTGGTGTGGGGACCTCCTGGCTACTCTGTTTCTTCTTTCCCGAAACACTGGGTCTTGCCCCATGAGGAGCTTCACTGGGCTCACCCCAACCCTCTGCCCTCTACCCCTCCAGCTGCAGTCCAAATATGACCCTCAGAAGGAGGCGGAGCTCCGAAGCTGGATTGAGGGACTCACTGGCCTCTCCATTGGCCCAGACTTCCAGAAGGGTCTGAAGGATGGGATCATATTGTGCACGTGAGTGCGTGGGTCTACTGTGCTCATCACCATGACTGCTATGCATGATGAGGTCATGCTGTGTGTGACTCCTGCTTGCTTTTTCTTGATGAGTGGTCTTGCTCTTCTTTTTCCTGTGTTACTGCTTTGATCTTTAACAGGGAGCATTCTCTTAGGAGAGCCTTAAGGTTTCTGGAGGCCTTTCTTTGCTGCCCCTAATTCAGCTGTGGTTCAAACATTCCGTGGTTTGCACCTTAAAAATCTTCGTGGACATTCCCAGAATCACTGGATAGCTCAGTGATTCTGAATTGCATTCCCAGCACTGGTTGTTGTCATTCTTTGGCATCTTTGTTTCTTTGGTGGGTGGAGACTGGATTGTAATAGGGGAAACTTAGGCCCAGAGAGAGGGTGGCCAGGAAGTTGTGAATAAGTCTTGGGTCTCTGAGGTTCCCCTACACTAATGGAGATTCCCCTTTTACCCCCACCCCATGTATCCTCAGACTCATGAATAAACTGCAGCCAGGCTCAATCCCTAAGATCAACCGCTCCATGCAGAACTGGCACCAGGTGAGGCACCAGGGGGAGGGAGATGGAACCAGAATGGGGCTGGCAGACCCTATCTGACAGGTGGGGAGACCAAGGCCCCTCACCATCCTTCTCTTGCCTCCTCCCAGCTAGAAAACCTCTCCAACTTCATCAAGGCCATGGTGAGCTACGGCATGAATCCTGTCGACCTGTTCGAGGCTAACGACCTGTTTGAAAGTGGAAACTTGACTCAGGTGCAGGTGTCTCTTCTTGCCCTGGCTGGGAAGGTGAGGCTCAGAGAGGGTCAGCAACCTGCCCAAAGTCACACAGCAATCCAGGCAGAGATTTTTCAGATGCTCTTCATTCATTCTTTTACAAAGATTTCTGAGCACTCATGAGGCGCCCAGCACTTTGGATTCAAGGGTGACCAAGGCAGACACAGTCCACCCCTTTATGCATAGGCAATGAATGAATCTATTTTTTTAAATTATTTTTTAAAAATTTATGTGTTAGAGCATTTTTAGGTTCACAACAAAACAGAGTGGAAAGTACGGAGACTTCCCATGGCCCCACTCCTGCACAAGCTCCCCCACTTCTCATGAAGTCAGTGACCCTCCACAGGCACCTTGCTACACCCAGAGTTCACATTAGCGTTTGCTCTTCAAATCATTGCTCTACAAATTATAATTTGCAAGAAGCCCCTTGAAAGAGAAGAAAGCATGATGCTGACATCTAGAGTCTAAAACTGAGACCAGGGCAGGCTGGAACAACATTTCAGGAGGAGGGAACAGCGAGCTTCTGCCATGGGGATGAAGCGGGGGGGTTGTGTCAGGTAAATTGTGTTTTGAACCTCCTGTGGCTGCTACGTGGGCAGTGAGGCTGGGAGACCAGTGAGGAGTAGGAGACAGGTGTGGGGGAGAGATGGTGGCTGGGGCTGGGTAGAAGGAGGTGATGAAAGGTGAGAGAGATGGGAGGTGAGGATGCCCCCCACAGTCCTTGGCCTGTGCAGCTGGAAGGGTGGGGATGCTGTTGCCTGGGAAGGGAAAGCCAGGGGTCAGGGAAAGCCGTTGAGTCCACAGTGCTGGGTGGATTGTACAAGGCCAGGTTGCAGCCGGAACACCGGGCCTTCTCTGGACTTGGATACCTGGGACCTGGCTGCCCCAACCATGATACTCCCTCCCCACTTTCTCCCCAGGCCAAGACAAAGGGGCTACAGAGTGGTGTGGACATTGGCGTCAAATACTCGGAGAAGCAGGAACGAAACTTTGATGATGCCACCATGAAGGCGGGCCAGTGCGTCATTGGGCTCCAGGTGGGCACCTGGCTGCTCCAGTGTCAGAGCACATGGGTGGTGGGCTTCCGGTGGCTCCTCAATTTCCGGGCAGGGTCTGGAGGCTTTGTGGGGGCAGCCTGACCTTTCCTGCTTCCCTGCAGATGGGCACCAACAAATGTGCCAGCCAGTCCGGCATGACAGCTTATGGTACCAGACGGCATCTGTACGACCCCAAAAACCATATCCTGCCCCCCATGGACCACTCGACCATCAGCCTCCAGATGGGCACAAACAAGTGTGCCAGCCAGGTGGGCTGCCCCAGTTCCCCCAGACTCCCTGCTGTGACTCTACCTCAGCTTGCTGTGTGTCCCCAAGGAAGTTATTATCCAGCTCTGTGCCTCGGTTTCCCTCAAAGTTGGATGCCCAGAGGCCCATCCAATATTTTTAGATCCTGCAGTCATCACTTCTCCTGCTGTGTTAATGTATCAGTGTGATGATTTTGGAGCATTCAGGTCTGTGTCAGCCCTGAGCCCCAGCCCAGGGAGCTTCCCGGCTGGCAGGGAGTCTGGACCCAAATGTCAGATCGACTCAACACAGAGTCAGAAAAGAGAGGGTTCTGAGCAGGGCTAGGAAGGATCTGTACAAAAGGAATGCCCACTGTGAGTGCACACATGGAGGCGGGAAAAGGTGTGTGGGAAGTTCTCTGGGGGTTCTGTTTCTCCTCTTCCCTCCCTGACGCCTCCTCTCTCTCTCCAGGTGGGCATGACGGCTCCAGGGACCCGGAGGCACATTTACGACACAAAGCTGGGGACAGACAAATGTGATAATTCCTCTATGTCCCTGCAGATGGGCTACACACAGGGTGCCAACCAGAGTGGTCAGGTGTTTGGCCTGGGCCGGCAGATATACGACCCCAAGTACTGCCCTCAAGGCCCAGTGGCCGATGGGGCTCCAGCAGCTGCTGGAGATGGCCCAGGCCCAGGGGAGCCCTCAGAGTGCCCTCCCTACTACCAGGAGGAGGCAGGCTACTGAGACACTCGTGCAGGCCATCTCCCCACATCATTGCCCCATCTGGGTTTTTGGGTCTTTCTGTGTTTTTTGTCTTGTTTTTCTACATGTCTGAATGCTGCCAGGTGAGACTCTGGGGGAAAGGGGTGAAGGCCATATCCAGATGCATGTGGGGTGGGGGGTCCCCATCAGGGCAGCTCTAGGCATCAGGTTTCCCAGTAGACTTTGGGCCAAGCTGTTAGGGGGAAGAAGAAACCCAGGCAGGGAGGGGAACTGGCCCCAAGTGGTTTCCGGTTACGTCTTCCCTGCTTCTCTTTTTTCTGCCGATCAGTTTGTGGTTTCTGTACCCACAGAAGTTTCAGGCTGTTTTAATGAAATGAAAATACTTTTTGTTCAGGGGAATGGTGGCGGGGGGTGGGGGGGATGCTGAGAGAAGGTCAGGCCACAGTCCCAAAATATTTTAGGCCTCATGGATTTCCCTAGGACTCTCAGACCACCAATCCTGGGCCCTCCCAGGGGCCCAGTGGGGACACTGAGGCCCAGGCAGGACAGTGGAGTTCTGAGTGCTTGAGACAAAGCCAGCCCCCACCCCCCACACTTGTCCCCACTCCCTCACCAAGTACTGCACAGGGACCCCTACCCAGAGGCCCCCACAGGGACCAGCCCCTGCCCAGGAGCCCGAGGACCAAGAAATAATGTGAAAATACCAACTGTGGACCAAAGTAAATAAAACCTCTTTTTGGAAATGAAGGTGTTGGAGCTGGTGTCCAAGACAACGTGGGGGTGATGCCTGGCTTGGATTCCCTCTGGGGCCTCCAGGGTGGGGCAAAGGACAAATCTCCTGAGTAGGTCCTCAGGACTGCAGCTTCATCCAGCCTGCAGGCCTTAGTGCATTTACTCCTCACAGAGGAGTTCTCTCCTGACAAACTCCTCTTCATCCTCAAAGCCCCAACAGCAACAACCCCTCCTTTCTGGAGCCCTTCCCACACTTCTCACCCTTCCCAGCACCTTCAGAGCTGTGGATTCACACACTTGTTTCATTTTCATCATGATCTTGTGAAATATATCCAATTTCCTGGAGGGGGAAACTTCTGGAGGTTTTCTTCGAAATCAGGGTGACCATTATGACCCCAGATTCTAATCTTAGAATGTTGAGGGCCACCTCCCCCTTCTGCCATAGCCTGGCCCACTGTAGGGATGTTTGTGGAATGAATGAATGAACAAATGATGATTCTAGTCAAACTCCCGTTTTCTGGATGGACAAATAGAATCCCAGGGTACCAGGGCGAGTTTGGGTAGGACTGGGGCCCCCTCTGGCAAAAGTGGGGAGAAAGAGATCTCCTGAGACCCGGAGCTGTGGTATTGCAGGCGGTTACGCAACGTGAGAAGACAGTCTGGCCATTTTGTGCCGAGGACAAGTTGATCCGGGCACCCCTCCTCCTCTCGATGATGCAGCAAGAGAAGAGCGATCCCTTTAAGAAATCCGGCTCGGCGCCACCCGCTGTGACACCGCCTCCCGCGTTTAGCGCGCGCGGCTCCGGCTGGCCAGGTCTTTGAGTGGCGCGTATAGAAGCCAATGGGAGTGGATGGGGCGGGGCTATGCCCGAGATCGGCTGCCGCGGGCACCGGAAGCCAGGTACAATCCGCAGCAGGGGAGCCTCTCCGGAGGCAAGGGCTCCTCCTAAAGGAGCCGCTCTCCCTGGCGGCTGTGGAGGGTAGGGAAGGTGGAGAGAGCTGGGGGCTGGAATGGTGAGACGGTCCTGAGGAAGGTCCTGAGAAGATGCGGGGGTGCGGATGGGTAGAAAGGAGGCAGATTCCGTGGGAATTAAAGGGTGTGGCCCGAATCCAGACTCTCACTCATTTTCACTCACTGGCCGGGGAGTGTTGGAAGCTGCAGAATTGACCAATAATTCTCCAAGGGGAGGTTGGGCTGGCCACCGGGACTAGGAGTAGGCCTAAGTTTCGGTTTCCCCCGAAATGGTAAGATTCCCTACCCCCATCAGGCGCCAATCAACATGCGCCCAGTAAGAAAAAGGGAACCTGTCAGGGGAAAGCTGAAAAGCCCTCGAACGCCCACGTTGGAAAAAAGCCGGCGAAAGTTTGGACCAATAAAATTGCTTTGCAAACATGTAACCAATTCGCTTAAGCCAGCTACCAACTGCTTATGCTCACCCTATAAATTTGTGTAACAGCTTGGGCTCGGGGGTCTCTGACCCCGCACCACTGCGTTGGATGCGGCAGGAGCCCTGACTCGAGTCAGCAATAAACTTCCCTTTTTGCAAGTTGCGTTGTCTTGGAGGCTTTCTCTCTTCCCACTCGGGGATTCGGACATCAGGCATAATATTTGGGGGCTCGTCCGGGATCCCTTGACCGGGGGAAGAGAACACTTCCAGGACAGAGGGGAAGGATAGATAATAGCACTGGTGCTCAGGCAGGACAAGAAGTCCAGTGTAAATCCGAGGCCCTGCTGTGAAGCAGGAAGGTATCTGGCACAGGAGAAAGCTTTCTATAGGGGGTCAGGCCAGCCGGCGTTAAGACCGAGGCCAGCGGACGCGCTGGAAGGCAGCCGCCTTTGCGGGAAGGAGAGTTCCTCTCCTGATCCCGAGTCTGGTGAGCAGTGGATGCCATTCGGTAAGGTGAACCTAGTACCGGGGGGCAAGAAAATTCAGAGGGCCCGAAAACCCAGCGCTGTGTTGTCGGCCAATGGTTGTCTGTCCATGTGTTTGTCTTCGGCTCTCCGTGTTTGTGTGTGTGCCGGCATTGTCTCTGGTCTCGTTCTCTTCTGGTGCATCGTTCTCTTCTCTCTCTTCTGACTTACTCTCCTTCTCCTCTTCTTCTCTGATCTCCCCTCAACTCCTTTTCTTTTCAGGAGTTTCAGTGAACAGGCAAACGATTGTGGGGACAATTGATGAGTCCCGGCCAGGGCTACACTCTGGCGGACTCTGAAGGCCCTACAATAAGTGAGCCTCAGTAACTAGAGCCCGACTGGGTGAAACTCTCCTTTAACATCTTTAACTGAGGACGTGGCCTAAAATTCTTCATGTGGGCATGGGTCAGGCTTTAGGGCATCTGGCACTTGAAGACTCCCGTGAGAGGATAAGGGGGTCACGGAACGGGCTAGAAACCCCTAGGGTGCCCGCCCCCAGCAAGAAAACTTCCGTGCAACGACGCAGGCACATAAACAGTTCCAAAAGCATACCATAAGCCCAACCTCTTGGCCGCCACCACTCCTGGTAGGATTTTTTGGTGGTCATTCTCAGTGACTTTCTCTCTCTCTCTCTCTCTTCCCTACCATTTATTCTTTGACCATAGGTCAGGGAGAATCTACCCCACTTTCCCTCATCACTGACCATTTTTCGGATGTTAGGACCAGGGCCCATAACTTGTCTTTGCTAGTCAAGAAAAGTAAATTAATAACCTTTTGCTCTGCAGAGTGGCCCGCCTTCCGGGTTGAATGGCCTCTGGAAGGCACCTTTCAACCGTCCATCATACAGGCTGTGAAGGAGAAGATTATGGCTCCTGATCCCTGGGGCCATCTGGGTCAGGTCCCCTATGTCATGGTTTGGCAGGATCTAGTGGAAAATCCGCCTAAGTGGTTAAAACCTTTCGTTCACAAACCTCCTAGTTCTTCTAATTCACAGGTCCTGGTGATGGAGACCCCCCCGGAGGAAACCAAAAAGAAAGAGGACCCAAAACTAGTCTTTCAGGAATCATCTTATCCAAACCTGATAGATCTAGAAATGGAGATGAGGCCTCCACCATATGTACCCCCCTTGCAATTCCCTCCGAGGAGAGAAGCTCCCACCGGTGAACCAAGAGGACTAAGAGGGCCAATGGGAACCGACTATGAGGGGGGACCAGCACTGGGGACCCGGGGGAGGACTAGGGGAGATAGGGGTGGCCAAGACCCTGGGGACCCAGAGTTACCTTCATCCACTGTTCAGACGCTCCCCATCCGAGTGGGACCAGCTAACCCAGACGGAGAGCGAACCTATCAGTACTGGCCCTTTTCCACGAGTGACCTGTACAATTAGAAGACCCAAAACCCTCCTTTCTCAGAGAAACCCCAAGGCCTCATTGACCTCTTAGATTCCATTTTGTTCACTCACAACCCCACCTGGGACGATTGTCAGCAGCTGTTGAGGTGCTCTTCACCACAGAAGAACGGGAGCAAATTCTGGCAGAGGCACAGAAATGGGTCCCGGGGACTGACAGGAGGCCAACCGCCCAGCCTCATCTCGTGGACGAGGGGTTTCCTCTGTTGCGGCCTAACTGGAATTTTGAGTGAGCGGAAGGTAGGGAGCGTCTTCGAGTGTACCGCCAGACTCGGATGACTGGCCTGCGGGCCACAGCAAGAAAGCCGACAAATTTGGCAAAGGTAAATTTAGTAAGGCAAGAGCCCACTGAGAGCCCGGCAGCCTTCCTAGAGAGGCTGATGGAAGCTTTTAGGCAATATACACCTATGGACCCCCAGGCTGAGGAGTCACTTGCTGCAGTTCTGTTAGCGTTTGTAAATCAGGCAGCCCCAGATATTAGGAGGAAATTACAAAAGATAGAGGGATTGGGAGAACAGACAATACAGGATTTACTGAAAGCAGCTGAAAAGGTATTTAATAATAGGGAGACCCCAGAAGAAATGGAAGAACGAATTTGATGGGAGGAAAGGGAATTAGCTGAGAATATCAGGAAAGAAGATAGGGAACATAGGGCGAGGGAAAACTGGAAGAACCAGAGAGAGCTAGCCCAGATTCTTTTTGCGGGAATAAAGGCCAGAACAGAATTGAGGGAACCTCGAGCCCCCCGGATGGGAGAAAAAGAGAGACCAAAAAGGCAGGCCCTAAAGAAAGATCAGTGTGCCTACTGCAAAGAACAGGGGCACTGGAAAAACGAGTGCCCTAAGAGGGACCCAAGGAGAGGAACGACCCAGAGAGAGAGAATCTCCCCTGGAACTCAAGTTCTATATGCGGGGGAAGACAGTGACTAGAGGGGTCAAGACTTGGCACCCCTCCCCGAGTCCTGGGTAACCATACATGTGGAGGGGAAGCCCGTTGGCTTCATGGTAGATACTGGCGCCCAACACTCTGTTTTAAATAAAAAACTGGGACCAATGTCTAAGAAAACCAGCTTAGTGCAAGGAGCCACGGGGACAAAAAGATATTGTTGGACCACAGAACGAAAAGTAAATCTGGGGACCCACCAGGTGTCCCATTCGTTTTTGGTGATACCAGAATGCCCAGCCCCTCTACTTGGAAGAGACTTGTTGACTAAAGTTAATGCTCAGATCCATTTTGACCCTGGGGGAATGTCAGTCACGGATGGACTTGGACAACCGATACATGTCTTATCCCTAGCCTTAAGAGATGAATACAGACTTTTTGCGCCTAAGCCCTCAGAGACCATAGCACCAGATGTACAACTGTGGGTCCATAAATACGAATTGGCCTGGGCAGAAATGGCAGGAATGGGACTGGCCAAACAGAGACATCCGGTCGTCATCCAGCTAAAGGCCGAGGCAATTCCTGTGAGGGTGAGACAGTACCCCATGAGCCAGGAAGCTCAGCGGGGGATCACTCCCCACATTCGATGTCTCATGGATGCCGGAAGTCTCAAGCGGTGCCAATCCCCTTGGAACACCCCCTTACTGCTGGTGAAGAAGCCAGGGGGGACAGATTACTGACCTGTCCAAGACCTGCGAGAAGTCAACATACACCCCACTGTCCCTAACCTGAATACCCTCCTGAGCAGTTTGCTGCCTGAGTACACTTGGTACACTGTGTTGGACTTGAAAGATGCCTTTTTCAGCCTACCCCTGGTGGCCCAGAGCCAGGAGATATTTGCCTTTGAGTGGACTGAGGGGGAAGGCCAACCGGTAGTACAATTAACTTGGACCCGCCTCCCACAGGGGTTCAAGAACTCCCCCACCTTGTTTAATGAGACTCTGAGTGAGGACCTCTATGAATATCGGACTTGCCACCCAGAGGTCATTCTGCTACAATATGTAGATGACCTTATGTTGGCTGGAACCACAGAGGAGTCATGCAGCCGTGCCACCGGGGACCTCTTACAGACCCTAGGCACCTTGGGGTATCGTGCTAGCGCAAAGAAGGCGCAAATAGCCCGGCAAGAGGTCACCTATTTGGGGTATAAGATCAGGCAGGGGCAAAGGTGGCTAACCCAAGCCATGAAGGAAACAATATTGCAGATACCAGAGCCCAAGACCCCCCGCCAGGTGCGAGAGTTTCTGGGGACTGTTGGATATTGTAGACTGTGGATCATGGGGTTTGCTGAGAAGGCCCGGCCCTTGTATGAGGGAAGTAAAGAGACCCCAAACTGGACTTGGACTGAGCCAATGAAACAGGCTTTCCAGACACTCAGACGGGCCCTACTAGAAGCCTCAACCCTTGCCCTGCCTAACCCAAATAAGCCATTCCAGCTGTTGGTAGATGAAAAGCAAGGAATAGGAAAGGGGGTCTTGACGCAACAATGGGGACCGTGGAAGCAGCCGGTGGCATACCTTTCGAAGCGATTGGACCCGGTGGCCGCTGGGTGGCCCCCTTGCCTTCGCATCATCGCAGCCACTGCCCTCCTTGTCCGCGACGCTGACAAGTTGACATATGGACAGCAACTCTTGGTTTACACCCCCCACGCTATTGAAGGGGTTTTGAAGCAGCCGCCGGGTAAGTGGATCTCCAATGCCCGCTTGACACATTACCAGGCCTTGCTGCTCGATGCCCCACGGGTGCGTTTTCAGACCCCTTGCTTCCTGAATCCGGCCACGCTCCTACCTAACCCAGAGAAAGACCGCCCTCTCTATGATTGCAGTGAAATACTGGCTGAGGCCCTGGCGGAACGAAAAGACTTAACTGATATACCCCTAGACAACAGTGAGCTAGTATGGTTCACCGATGGGAGCAGCTATGTAAAAGATGGGCAAAGGAAAGCGGGAGCCGCCATAGTTGATGATTCAGGACAGACGATATGGGCTGAGACACTTCCCCCAAACACTTCTGCGCAAAAAGCAGAATTGATTGCCCTAATACAGGCTCTGGAGCAAGCCAAAGGGAAGAGAGTCACCATTTTTACTGACAGCCGATATGCTTTCAGCACTGCCCATATTCAAGGTCAAATATACCAAGAAAGGGGATTTCGGACGGCTGAGGGAAAAGAGGTAAAAAATTTGCCCAAGATTCGCAGGCTCCTGGAAGCTGTCCAGCTGCCCCGGGCAGTAGCAATAGTACATGTCCCTGGTCACCAGAAAGAAGAAGACCCTAAGGCGCGGGGCAATCGTGCCGCTGATGCGGCTGCTCGAGAAGCGGCTAGCCGGGACCACGCCGCCCCCATATTAGCCGTGGGACTCCCACCTCCTGGTATGGGGACCTTGCCACCAGTTCGCAAATATTCCCTCTCTGATCTCGCCTGGATCAACGAGGACACCACCCTTCAGAAAGATGACAAAGATGGATGGTACTGAGATAAAAACAACAACCTGATATTGCCTGCCATCCTGGGTCGTCACCTGTGTGAACACCTACACACAACTACACACTTGGGAGAGAAAAAGACCCTCACACTTCTCCAGACGGCCTGCCTGAGGTTCCCTTGACAAAATGCAACTGTACGAGAGATAATTCAGGCTTGCAAAGCATGCCAGCTAATGAGAGCAGGGAAGAAGCAGCACACGGGAACGAGGTACCGAGGGGAAAAGCCTGGGCAACACTGGGAGATAGATTTCACTGAGGTAAAGCCAGGCAAGTACGGGTATCGCTATCTGTTGGTTCTGGTAGATACCTTCTTGGGGTGGGTAGAAGCCTTCCCTGCTAAGGGAGAGACAGCAATAGTGGTTGCTAAAAAGATCTTAGAGGAGATAGTGCCTAGGTACGGGCTGCCAGTGACTATGGGCTCTGATAATGGACCTGCCTTTGTGAGCCAGGTTGTACAAGGGCTGGCCCAAGCTCTGGGGACAAAATGGAAATTACATTGTGAATATAATCCCCAGAGCTCAGGACAGGTTGAGAAAATGAATTGGACCCTAAAAGAAACTTTGACACAGTTGGCAATAGAGACTGGCGGGGACTGGGTGACCCTCCTTCCCTTCGCATACTTTCAGGCGTGTAACACCCCTTATAAGCTGAATCTTACCCCTTTTGAGATTCTGTATGGAAGACCCCCTCCTGTGTGTCCTATTTTCTAAGGAAAATGCCTGCCACCCCCTACTTTGGGACAATTCCAGCAAACTCTGAATGGCATTAAGTAAGGTGCATAACCATGTTTGAAAATTGATTTGAGAGATACACGAGGGTCAAAATAAGGGGGTCCTCCCCTCACATAATACTGGCCCAGGGGAGTGGGTTTGGGTAAAACGGCACCAATCTAAAGTATTAGAACCTAGATGGAAAGGCCCTTATGTTGTTCTCCTCACCACTCCTACCGCTGTCAAGATCGACGGGATTGGACCCTGGGTTCACTGCAATCACGTGCGGCAAGCCACACCTGAAGAACAGGAAAAAGCGCGAGCAGAATGAAAGGCGAGTCCTCACCCGTCAAATCCTTTGAAACTAAAACTCGCCCACCGGGAGGCCTCCTAATTCTCCTGCTGATGGCAGCTGTCATCGACCCAGGAGCGACCAGTCACAACCCCCATCAACCTGCTAAGATCACCTGGAAACTCAATGACGGGCAGACTTATGAGCTGCTCAACGAGACCTCAGGAATCCACCCTCCTAACACCTGGTGGCCAGATCTATATTTTGACCTCAGGAGACTCTTTGGTACTGGGGCAGGGTGGTATGGGGGGCGAGAACACAACTACCATGTGTTACAGAAACGGGCGCTTATTAACACAGACCAGGGATGGTCAGCAGAGGGGTTCTGGGCTTGCCCGGGCAACATAAGAAATAATTGGAAAACCTGTGGCGACTTGGAAAGCTATTTTTGCAGAGCTTGGAGCTGTGTGACCTCTTGTGACGGACCCCGAAAGTGGGACGTAGGAAATCGGGATTTGGTCAAGTTTACCTTCCAAGACCCCGAAAACCGGGTACCTCAGGTACAAGTGCAGTTTAACCAGGAAAGGGCGAAGAAAGAAAACAGGTGGACCTCTGGATTGACTTGGGGATTTCAGCTTCATGTAAATTGGCCTGGTCCCTATCCGGGTGGGTTATTAGTCATAAAACAGGTTGTTGAGCCGGTGCAGGTACATAGTTTGGGTCCCAATCTGGTCAAAACATCACAGGGGTGCAAGGCGACCCCCAAGCCAACCACCTCCAGACCAAGCTCGCCGAGGACATCTAACATCTCCTCTACCCCGAGCCTCGGAGGCAACCTGACGGAAACCCCTGGCCCTCTGACTGTTACCACTAGCTCAGCAATTCAGGACCCCCTATGGGCCTTAGTGAATGCAACCTTTACAGTCTTAAACCATACCAACCCTAATGCAACCCAATCCTGCTGGCTTTGTTATAATCTTCACCCCCCCCTTCTATGAGGCCATAGGCCTCAATGTCTCTTACAACTTGTCTTCAGGCCAGAACCCACCCCAATGCTGATGGGAAGAACGCAAGGTTGGCCTCACAATGAACGAGGTTTGGGGACAAAGACTGTTTGGGCACAGTGCCACGTGATAAAACTCCCCTTTGTGCCCAGACTATTAGTAACCTACGTTTACACGGCAAAAATTGGATTGTGCCAGAGGTTGGGGGTTGGTGAATTTGTTCACATACTGGGCTAACCCCATGTTTAAATGTGAAGGTTTTTAACCAGAGTCAAGAATTCTGTGTCCTGGTTGCTGTAATGCCAAAAATCTTATACCACTCTGAAGAGGTTATGTACTCACATTGGGACCGGGGAATGCTAAGACAAAAGAGAGAGCCAATCAGTGCGATCACCATGGCAACCTTGTTCAGTCTTAGGCTGGCAGGAGCAGGGACAGAAATAGCTTCAGTATCTCTGCAAGGCCAAGGGTTTTCCTCCCTATGAGCCGCTACAGATGAAGATATAACTCGCATAGAAGAATCAATCAGCCACTTGAAGAAGTCTCTGACTTCCTTGTCTGAGGTGGTCCTGCAGAATAGGAGAGGATTAGACTTGATTTTTCTCCAACAGGGTGGGGTCTGTGCGGCTCTGGGAGAAGAATGTTGTTTCTATGCAAACCATACAGGAGTGGTAAGAGAATCTATGGCAAAAGCGAGAGAGGGGCTGGCGCAACGAAAGAGGAAACGGGAGGCCCAGCAGGGATGGTTTGAGTCTTGGTTTCAACGCTCCCCCTGGCTGACCACCTTAGTTTACACCCTCCTGGGCCCACTTATAGTGCTACTATTAACACTCACGTTTGGCCCTTGTATTTTAAACTGGCTAGTGTCATTTATTAAAGAACGTCTAAACACCATTCAGATTATGGTATTGAGGCAACAGTATCAGCCAGTGGCCCAGGATGGTGAAGAGAAAGATTCCTCTACAGGGACAACAAGACAGGGGGGGACGTGAGACTGACAGGACTAGCGCCATGACAGGCGACCCGGATTAGGAGTAGGCCTAAGTTTCGGTTTCCCCCGAAATGGTAAGATTCCCTACCCCCATCAGGCGCCAATCAACATGCGCCCAGTAAGAAAAAGGGAACCTATCAGGGGAAAGCTGAAAAGCCTGCAAACGCCCAAGTTTGAAAAAAGCCCGCGGAAGTTTGGACCAATAAAATTGCTTTGCAAACATGTAACCAATCCGCTTAAGCCAGCTACCAACTCCTTATGCTCACCCTATATATTTGTGTAACAGCTTGGGCTCGGGGGTCTCTGACCCCGCACCACTGCGTTGGATGTGGCAGGAGCCCTGACTCGAGTCAGCAATAAACTTCCCTTTTTGCGAGTTGCATTGTCTTGGAGGCTTTCTCTCTTCCTGCTCGGGGATTCGGACATCGGGCATAACAGGGCAATAGACTCACCTACCTGCAGCTGCCCTCCCAGTTGATACGCCGCTAAGCTCTCTCCCCCATTTTACCAATAGAGAAACTGAGGCCGCTCCCCGGCCCCCGATCCCATTTATAAATGAGTCCTGAAGTGAGGGTCAGGGATCCTGAGTCCATTCCCTGTCCTTCTGGTGACCTCAGTTTCTCTGTGTGTACGATGATGAAGGAGGCCAGGCTGGACTCCAAGCAAGGGACATGATCAATAATAGCTGCTTCCAGAAGCGCCCCTGCTTCTTACTCATTTTCTGGATCTTGGGGTTCTTCTGAGCGACAAACAGTACGTGAGGGGTGGGTAGACCTGGAGCCCCCTATCAGCTGGGTGACTCGCCTCTCTGGTGGCCTGGGATAGCCCTTCTTTCAGACAGCAGTATAAAATACTCCTAGCTATCATTATTGGAGGAGAGCGGAGGGAAAGGGAATCCTTGCCTGGGTTAAGGATGAGGCTGGGGGACGGGACCTGGAAAGGGTGGAGCCTGGTAATGAAAGAGTTAAGCCTAGGCTCCGCCCCCTGCAGGACAAATTCACCTCTGCTGCTTTGGAGGAAGCGACAGATCCCGCGCAACCAATCAGACGTGAGGCAGGTCTCCCATTGGCTTACTCCACCTCTCCGGAGAATAGAGCCCCTTTAATAAGCACCTTTTCTTGGCTCCAAGCAGAGCTTCTGAGAATGCTGAGCAATGAAATAGATGATGAAGTTCAGAGAGGGCCAGGGAGTTGCCTGCAACCACACAGTACGTCCTCAGCTTGACCCCTCCGTTCTGTCTGCTGTCCATTTCCACCATGGCCTTCTGGACACAGCTGATGCTGCTGCTTTGGAAGAATTTCCTGTATCGCAAGAGGCAGCCGGTAATGTCCGGTCGGGTGGGCCGGGGATGGGGCCGCCCACGGGCCTCCTTAGGCCGCCACTCCCCAAGCCTATTCTGCCCCCGCAGATCCAACTCTTGGTGGAGTTGTTGTGGCCGCTCTTTCTCTTCTTCATCCTGGTGGCCGTTCGCCATTCCCATCCCCCACTCGAGCAGCATGAATGTAAGACCCCCAGCGTCCAGAGCTTTGGGGTTAGGATTAGCAGTGGTCACTCTATGCACAGGGGCCCCAGTGAGAACCCGGAGCACAGACCGGACGCTTGAATAATGGCTGAGAGGGGCACTCTGTCACCGGGGGTGGGAACTCAGCCAAGAACCGCACACCTGGTGTCCGTGCAGGTCATTTTCCCAACAAGCCACTCCCCTCAGCGGGCACCATCCCTTGGCTCCAGGGCCTCATCTGCAACGTGAACAACACCTGCTTCCCGTGGCGAACCCCCGGCGAGGAGCCTGGCGTCCTCAGCAACTTCAAGGACTCCCTGTAAACCAGTGGGAGCCACTGGGCAGGGGTGGGCAGCTTCGCCTAGCCTCCGCCTCCAGCCTTCTCTCTGTATCCAGGGTTTCCCGGCTCTTGGCAGATGCTCGCACTGTCCTGGGGGGCCCCAATGCCCATAGGATGCTGGCTAGCCTGAGAAAACTGATGCCCATTCTGAAGGCTGCACGCACAGCCCGAGCAAGTGAGAAGGCAGGCCTGTGGCAGGCGGGGCTGGGCTCTGCGCCTCCACCTGATGGCGCAGCTTGGAGTGGAACAAGGGGGACGTGGCTCCAGCTAACCTTGGCCTCACCCTGGGCTTCTGTGCTTTACTCCCTCAGCCTTTCCTTGGCCCAGTGACCAGCCCAAGGAGGGATTATCCCTGGCCACTCAGCTTCTGGGGACACTGCTGCAAGGGGTGAGGTGGGGACAGGGCAAGATCTGGGACCCTGATCTCACCAAGTCCCACCCTGCCCCTTTCCGGTGCCAGCTTCCAGGCCTTTGACTGGGCCTTCCCTGGTACCTGGAGTGATATTCCTTAGACTTTAGTCCTGAGAACTTGAACAAGCTCAGGTGCCTCTCGGAGCCTTAGTTTCTCTGTAAAATGAGGCTATGATAGCATGGACCCCCTGGGAACTTGGATCCCGAGTGAGACGACCGCAAACCTCATTGTCACCTTGTCATCTTTCTCCCCAGGAATCCCTGGGCTCTGTGCTGGGCCAGGCCCAGGAGTCCATGGGCAGCCTTGTGGAGACTGCAGAGGACATGGCCCAGGAGGTAAGAGGCCAGTGCAGTCTCCGCCCCTGCCAGGAAACTAGAGGGGTGGGCTGCAGGAAGGGGAGAGGACAGAGCAACCCTGGGCACCTGTCCTCAGTAGTTGTGTGGGGGTGCTGGGGCAGAAAGAGAGGGCAAGGGTGCTCCTGGTGGAGGGCCCTGCCCTGGTTATAGCTTGGTGGTGGGGTCATGCAGAGGGAAGCCTGCCCAGCCCTCTGGTGACCTCCTCCTCCAGCTCCTGGAGCTGCCCAGCCTGGGGGAGCTGTGGGCCCTGCTACAGAGACCCCACAGGCCAGGTGGTCCCCTGGAGGCGGTGGCAGAAGCCCTTTGCAGTGCCAGGGGGCCCAGCAAACCAGGTGGGCCCTCCCTCAACTGGTATGAGGCCAGTGACCTGAAGGAGCTGGTGGGGCAGGAGCCAGCGCAGGCCCTGCGGGACAACAGCCTGAGTGAGTGACCAACTTGGCTTCCACCCCTCTCCCTGGGGAAGCGGGGCCAGAACGTGGGCACAGGGCCTCATGGTGCCGCCACCCTGGTCCTAGGCCCCACCTGCGCTGAGCTGACGGGGGCCCTGGACACCCACCCCCTATCCCGCCTGCTGTGGAGGCGCCTGAAGCCACTGGTCCTGGGGAAAGTACTGTTCACGCCTGACACACCCTTCACCCGGCAGATCATGGCCCAGGTGACAGTGTGAGGGGCTGTCAGTCCCAGCCTCAGCCGAGGGGGAGAGAGCCAGGCCACAGGAGAGCCCTGAGTCCCAAGACTGGCTGCCCCTGGGCTGGGTCCAGGAAGCAGGGTTTGAAGTGGAGGGATTGCCAGATTTCAGACAGTGCTCAGAGGTGCAGGACGGAGCAGAGGGGAGAAGGCAAGAGGGGTGGGCAGGGGGCTTCATTGGAGGGAAGGGTCATAAATGGCTGAGGCTGGTGTGGACCTCAGCACCCACCTCTTGCAGGTCAACCGAACTTTCCAGGAGCTGGCGCTGTTGAAGGACATCCAGGAGGTGTGGGGGCTGCTGGGACCCCAGCTCTTTAACTTCCTGAACGATAGTGCCAATATCGCCATGCTGCAGGTGGGGCCAGGACGGGAGTGGGAGAGGGGTATTGAGGGTGGGGGTATGTGGCAGCAGGGTCACCCCTGCTAAGGATTTGGGCGAAAGGGCAGGAACTTCCAGGCAAGGGTGTGGAGGCGGGGAGTGGTATCCAAGGTGAGCTCAGGTCGGTCACTGGGATGGGAAGAGGTGACAGGCCCTAAACGTCCGATGCAGACCCCCACCTTCCCTGACACCCCTACAGAGGCTCCTGCAGATCCAGGACAAGGGAAGGAGGCAGCCAAGACCCGGAGGTGGGGCCAGAGTGGAAGATCTTCGTGCCTTTCTGAATCCCCACAGCAGTGGCTACAGCTGGCAGAAGGCCCACGCTGATGTGGGACACCTGGCGGTCACACTGGGCCGTGTGATGGAGGTGAGGGACCGTCCACCTGGGGAAACGTCTCCGAGGGGAGAGGCAGCCCTGCTGAGGGCCTCCTAGGAGGAAGCGTGGCTCCGCCTTCAGGTCCAGGGGAGGAGCCTGGGGCCTCGAACTCACGCCCAGGCCCCTCCACAGTGCGTGACTCTGGACAAGCTGGAGGCCGCCCCTTCAGAGGCTGCCCTGGTGGAGCGGGCCCTTAAGCTGCTCTCCGAGCACCGTTTCTGGGCCGGCATCGTTTTTCTGGGGCCCGAGGACTCCCCGGACCCCGCTCAGTCCCCAGGCCCTGGCCACCTGCGCATCAAGATCCGCATGGATATCGATGATGTCACAAGAACCAATAAGATCAAGGACAGGTGGGGGGGCCTTGTGGAGCGGAACCAGAGGGGGGGGGGGTCCTAGGGAGCATCCCACCTATCAGAGATCTTGGTGGGTGGGGCCCAAATCCTTAGACCAATAGGGATCCATGATGGGCGGGGTTTATGATGTGATGGGCACAGCCAAGGGCTTGGTGGGCGGGGTCAATGCCTGGGTTTCTGGGATAAGATTAAAGCAATTGGCAGGTGGATCTAGATAGTTTGTACACAGGTGAGGGCGGAGCTAAAGTTGTGATGGGCAGGTCCCAACTACTCCCATACTACTTTCAGGTTTTGGGACCCCGGTCCGGCCGCTGACCCCCTGACGGACCTGCGCTACGTGTGCGGTGGCTTCGTGTACCTGCAGGACCTGTTGGAGCGCGCAGCCGTGCGCGTGCTCACAGGGACCACCCCCCATGCCGGCCTCTACCTCCAGCAGATGCCCTACCCCTGCTACGTGGACGATGCGTGAGCACCCTTTCCTCACTTCTCTCAGATGCCAGATCCCGGGTCTCAGGGTGGGGGCCTGGGTGCCATCTGGAATATTCACGCAGTCAAGGCTGAGAACTACAGTTCAGAAGGACCACTCCCCGTGACCTTGTAGCTGGAGGAGCCGGGATCCCTCAGGGTCTGGGGTCCCTGGATACAGGGAGAACGTAATCTGACAGCGCCATCAGGAGTCCAAGGACGAGGGAGGGCGAATGTCCTCGCCGCACCTTGGGGTCCCAGGGCGGGAACTGTCGTGCCAGATGGGGGCAGTGCGGGGGTGTCTGGCGTCCACCGCAGCTGCCCACTGCCCCAGGTTCCTGCGCATGCTGAGCCGGTCACTGCCACTCTTCCTGACACTGGCTTGGATCTACTCGGTGGCCTTGACGGTGAAGGCCGTGGTGCGTGAGAAGGAGACTCGGCTGCGCTACACGATGCGCGCCATGGGGCTCAGCGCCACTGCGCTGTGGCTGGGCTGGTTCCTCAGCTGCCTCGGGCCCTTCCTCCTCAGCACCGCGCTGCTTGTGCTGGTGCTCAAGGTGCGTGCATCCCCGCCTTGCCTACTCGGGACAGGTGCGTGTGTACGGGGAGGTAACCTCGTGGGGTTGCGCGTCCCTGGGCGAATCCGCGAGCTCCCTCCAGCTCCCCTGTCCTCCTGCAGCTCGGGGACATCCTCCCCTACAGCCACCCGGGGGTGCTGTTCCTGTTCTTGGCGGCTTTCGCTGTGGCCACAGTGGTCCAGAGTTTCTTGCTGAGCGCCTTCTTCTCCCGCGCGAACTTGGCAGCCGCCTGTGGGGGTCTTGCCTATTTCCTACTCTATCTGCCCTACGTGCTGTGCGTGGCCTGGAGGGACCAGCTGCCCATGGGCGGCCGCGTGGCCGCGGTGAGAGCCGGGCCGTGTGGGTGCAGGGGTGCAGGGCACCCTCAGCTGCACTTGTTTGCTGACCTACCCACCTACCTACCCGCCCCCACCCATAGAGTCTTCTGTCGCCCGTGGCCTTCGGTTTTGGCTGCGAGAGCCTGGCGCTGCTGGAAGAGCAGGGCGAGGGTGCGCAGTGGCACAACATGGGCACCGGGCCTACAGCAGATGTCTTCAGCTTGGCCCAGGTCTCGGGCCTTCTGCTGCTCGATGCCGCTCTCTATGGCCTCGCCACTTGGTACCTGGAGGCGGTGTGCCCAGGTGGGCCGTAGGAGGCGCAGGGGAGACTGGGCTGAGGGCGGGCGCGGGATGGGGTGGGGCTGAGGGGGCCTGGAATACAGGTGAAAGTGTGGGTCTTCCTGGCACCTGCGCACATGCGGGGTGGCCTGGGGCAGGTGGGTGGGCGGGGCTTCCTGGTTACCACTTACCTGGATCCCCGCATCCCCAGTGGGCTCCAGGGGGAGCGCCTCAGGGGTAACTGAGCACCACTCCCCACAGGCGAGTACGGGATTCCCGAACCGTGGAACTTTCCCTTTCGGAGGAGCTACTGGTTTGGGTCTCAGACCCCCAAGGGTCCTGCCCCAGTCCTGGCCGTGCAGGACCCCAAAGGTAAGGCCCAACAAACCTTAGCTGTCACTTCCCTGTCTGGATTCTCAGCCCCCACAAAACCCAGGTCCCCATGGATTCCACTCCTCTGGATATTCCCAGGTCCTGAGGCGCCCCTAACTCCCACAGACCCCAGCCCCATAAGTCCCTGACTCCACGGACCAGCTTGAACGGCCCCCAGGCTTCTGAGGGTGCCCATAACTGAGTCTGCCCTCCTTCCTCAGTGCTGGTGGAGGAGGCGCCCCCCAGCCTGATTCCGGGGGTCTCCATACGCGGCCTGGAAAAGCGCTTTCCTGGCAACCCACAGCCAGCGCTGTGTGGACTCAGCCTGGACTTCTACCAGGGCCACATCACCGCCTTCCTGGGCCACAATGGGGCTGGCAAAACGACCACAATGTGAGCAGCCATCACTCCTCTCCCCCCACAGCTCCCCTCCCCCCTAGCTCCTCTTCTTGGGTCTCAACTTGTACACTTGTTCAAGCGGAAGGACATCTGGGGTCAGAAGGTCCCTATCTGTACAGTGAGGGGGGACCCTGATGCCCCCCCAGCAGCCCCCCCAGCCCCAGTTCCCTTTGGACCTCCCCGTTAGTTCACTTTGGATCCACAATAGGCAGGTGATGAATATTTTCTCTGAGCTTCGTCTTCCCTCCCCTGTAAAATGGGAACATAGGAGAAGGAAATGGCAACCCACTCCAGTATTCTTGCCTGGAGAATCCCATGGACTGAGGAGCCTGGTGGGCTACAGTCCCATGGGGTCGCAAGAGTGGGAAGTTGATGTATAACACAGCTCAGCCCAGTGCTCTGACAACATGGCGGGGGGCGGGTGGTTTGAGAGGGTAGTTCCAGAGATGGGGGAGTTTATGTATACTTATGGCTGATTGATGTACGACAAACCAACACAATATTGTAAAGCATTTATCCTCCAATTAAAAAAAATTTTTTTTTCTTAAAAAAAAAAAAATGGGAACATAATACCCCTTTGGTCTGGGCATACAGTAGGTGCCCTATAAGTGCTGGGAGCCTCAGCTTCCCCTCTGAAGCTGCCCTGAGACCCCTGCTCCTGCAGGTCCATCCTGAGTGGCCTCTTTCCACCCACGGCTGGCTCCGCCTCTGTCCTGGGCCACGACGTCCGGACCAGCATGGCAGCCATCCGGCCCTGCCTGGGTGTCTGCCCGCAGTACAACATACTCTTTGACCTGTGCGTCTCCATGGGCCTGGGGCATGGCAGTGGGAGTGCTGGGTGCTCTCTGTGGCCTTGCCTGCCATGGTAACCCCCCCACTGTCTTTTGTACATGGCCTCAGGCTGACTGTGGATGAGCACATCTGGTTCTATGGGCGGTTGAAGGGTCTGAGCGCAGCTGCCATGGGTCCCGAGCAGGACCGGCTGCTGCAGGACATGGGGCTGATCCCCAAGAGGCATGCACAGACTCATCACCTGTCAGGTGAGCCCGGACTGGGGGGAGCCTCCAGGTCTGCAGAGATGAGACTGGGGAGCTGGTGCTGGGACTTTATATTGAGGACTGTGGAATGCCAGAGGAGATGGGCAGACCTGGGGACCCAGGAGGAATCAGGCACTGTGGTCCAGGTGGGTAGGGAAAGGTGCAGGGAGAAGGAGGGCAGCCCTGCCCAAGACTGTGGAGATCTTGACCCCTGTCCCAACCCAGGAGGAATGCAGCGGAAGCTCTCAGTAGCCATTGCCTTTGTGGGTGGCTCCCAAGTTGTTATCCTGGATGAGCCCACAGCTGGTGTGGACCCCACTTCCCGTCGAGGCATCTGGGAGCTGCTGCTCAAATATCGGGAAGGTAAGAACTGGAAGTGACCTGAGATTTCCCTGGATGCTGCTTGAGAGGCCAGAAGATCTTTCTGACAAAGAGGTGACGGAAGATGGAGTTTTGAGGGATAAGTAGGAGTTTACTGCATGGGGCAGGGGCCACAGCTTGGGCAGCCTGATAACATGTGTGGGTTGGGTCCCCTGCCTAGGTCGCACACTGATCCTCTCCACCCACCACCTGGATGAGGCGGAGCTGCTGGGAGACAGGGTGGCGATAGTGGCAGGGGGCCGCCTGTGCTGCTGTGGCTCTCCTCTCTTCCTGCGGCGTCACTTGGGCTCCGGATACTACTTGACATTGGCCAAGGGTCCCCCACCCCTGGCCACAAGCAAAAAGGTGAGGGCTGGAACAGACCTCTGACCCCAGTTCTTAAGACTCCATCCAGCCCCGATGGCCATGGCAGCTGGTGCCCCTCTGCCCCTAGGGTGAAACTGGCTTGAAGAACAGCATGGATGCTGGGCAGAAAAGGGAGCCAGGCGGCCAGGCCAGCTCTGCCGGTGAGGGCGGATGTGGGTAAGCCTGAGTGAGGGGCTGTGGATGGGGCTGTGAGAGCCAGAGGGAGGGGCCAGTGGGGGGCAGTGACTTGGTTCAGGGGAACAGGCCTGATAACCCCAGGCTTGACCCCTGACCTGACCCCTGAGTTGAGCTGACACACAAACCTACCTCTGACCCTGACCCCAGGTCAAGTCCTGCCCTTGGGTGCTTAATCCTGACCTCCTTTGCCCTCAGGGACTGATCCCTTGTGGGTCACCCAAGCCCCTTCCCCAAGGGGGTGGGGCAGGAGCCAGGGCAACATGGGACCCCAGGGCCCCTGACGTGCCTGCTGCCCACCCAGGTGCAGCCCAGCTGTGGGCCATAGTGCAGCGCCAAGTGCCCGGCACACGACTGGTCAAGGATCTGCCACATGAACTGGTGCTGGCGCTGCCCTACAAGGGCGCCCTGGATGGCAGCTTTGCTGAGCTCTTCCATGATCTGGACCAGCGGCTGGGAGAGCTGGGACTGACTGGCTATGGGATCTCCGACACCAGCCTGGAGGAGGTGTGGCTGCTGGATGAGGTGGGGGGCAGGAGGAGGGCTTCCTGGAGGCGGTGGTGCCTGGAAGGATGAAGAAGTCTGCCTGTGGACAGCTGGGCATCCCAGGGAGGAGGCAGGGGCCCCATGGAGGCTTGGAGGCCCTCAGGGAGGCTTGGGGACCCCCAGTGTTTGAGGGGTATGTGGCCCTTGAGTCCCCCTCCCTTTTGTGTGTCCCCAGGCTCTGTCTGAGCCCCCTGCTTTGTCTTCCCAGATCTTCCTGAAGGTGGTGGAAGATTGTGCTGTGGACACAGGCCCAGAGGGTATGCCTGCAGGCCCCTGTCCTGACCCCTAACCCCGGTCCAGAGTCCGACCTGACTTTAGACCAAGTCCCCACTCTTGGCTAACATGGCCCAGCCTACACCTTGACCTCCACCCTGATTCCTGACCCCTTTTTTGTGAGCCTTGACACTGGCCCAGACCCCAGGCCAAACACTAAGCCTGACCCCAACGCTGGTGACTCTGCAGATGGTAGGCCCAGGCAGGGTTCATGCTTGGGTATTTCTCATCCCGACACGACTAGGCAGCTCCAAGTTCCTCCAGAGGAGACAGCCCTGGAGAATGGGGGGCTGGGTGAGTTGTCCCTGCCCCACCCTGTGGCCCCTCCTGGTCCCCAGGGCCGAGCAGTGACCCTCCCATCCCCCACAGCTGGCTCTGCCCCTGAGACACAGGCACTACAGGGCTCTGGGCCGGCCACCACAGGCCGCGTACACAGCTGGGCGCTCACTTGCCAGCAGCTCCGGGCCTTACTTCTCAAGCGTTTCCTGCTTGCCCGCCGCAGTCGCCGTGGCCTGTTTGCCCAGGTGAGGGGCCACCTACTGGGGGGGGGGAAGCCCCTCAGCATCTGTTTTCCACTCTACAACCTAATTCAGCCCCATAAGCCCAGGTGTATGCCTCACTCTGAACACGTTTATTGAGAGCACTGGGGAGCCATGGATAGTTCTAGAGCAGGATCAGGAAAGGGTGCAGGTGAGCCTGGCGGCCGACAGGTGGGGAGCTGATGGGCTGGCCCTTCAGATTGTGCTGCCTGCCCTCTTTGTGGGCCTGGCGCTGGTGTTCAGCCTCATTGCACCCCCGTTTGGATACTACCCGGCTCTGCGGCTGAGCCCCAGCATGTACGGCTCCCAGGTGTCCTTCTTCAGGTGGGTGCGGAGGAGAGGGGCCTGGTGGGGGGGGCCAGGGCCTGTGGGCATAGCCCTGACCCTGCACCCACTACACGCAGCGATGACACTCCAGGGGACCCTGAACACACCCGCCTGGTCGAGGCCCTGCTGAAGGAGGCCGGACTCGAGGAGCCTTACCCGAAAAGTAACTCCAGCAGGTGAGGGCCCTCCAGCCTGGGCCTGGCTCCTCTCTGGCCTCGGTTTCCTTGTCTGGGCTCTGGAGCATCCCCCATGCCTGGTTGGGAGCAGGGCGCCTCCAGTCCCACCCCTACCCTGCTCCTACCCCCACAGGGCACCAGCATGCGCGCGGCCTGTCTTCTGCCACTTCTCGGTGCCTGAGGTCCCTGCAGACGTGGCTGAGGTCTTGGCCAGTGGCAACTGGACCCTGGAGTCTCCATCCCCCGCCTGCCAGTGCAGCCGGCCTGGTGCCCGCCGCCTGCTGCCTGACTGCCCTGCCGCAGCCGGTGGCCCCCCGCCACCCCAGGCGCCAACCAGCTCTGGTGAAGTGGTCCAGAACCTAACGGGCCGGAACCTGTCTGACTTCCTGGTCAAGACCTACCCTCGCCTGGTGCGCCAAGGGTGAGCACCACCCTGGATTTGACTTGGCCAGCTGTAGCAGGGGTCCAGTGGGGAGGACGTGGTCCAGTCTTGGGAGGGGTTGGGGGGGGATGCCCAGGCTGGGGCTCTGGGCTGGAGCATGCTGGGGGCCCTCTGTGCCTCCCCCTTTTTATTTGTCTCACTCAACTCCCCAGTATCTTTGTCTCTGTCCCACTCACCTCTCTGTCTGTGTCTCTCTGTCTCACAGCCTGAAGACCAAGAAATGGGTGAACGAGGTCAGGTGAGGAGGGTCCCTTGCATGGGTTCCTTTCCTGTGCCCTCTGCCTGCCTGCCACCCCATCCTCCCAACCCTCAGCTGTCTCCCACCTCCGCTGCCCCTCAGGTATGGGGGCTTCTCCCTGGGGGGCCGAGACCCAGGCCTGCCCTCGGGCTTGGAGGTGGGCCACTCTGTGGAGGAGCTGCGGGCACTGCTGAACCCCACACCAGGCGAGGCCCTCGAGCACCTCCTGAACAACCTCACAGCATGGGCTGTTGGTCTGGACACTCAGGATGGCCTCAAGGTGGTAACTGGCAGTGGCTGGCTGGCACTGTGGTGGGGGAGGTCTGATGCCAGGTCACTGACCCCTTGGCCCCAATTCCATCACAGATCTGGTTTAACAACAAGGGCTGGCACGCCATGGTTGCCTTTGTAAACCGAGCCAACAACGCTCTCCTACGCGCCCACCTGCCACCAGGCCTCTCCCACCATGCCCACAGCATCACCACGCTCAATCACCCCCTGAACCTCACCAAGGAGCAGTTGTCTGAGGCTGCGCTGTGAGTCCCCCGACCCCGTGTGTCCCCCCGCCTTGTGAGTCGCCCTGCCTTGTGTGCCACTCCACCTTGTGTGATCCCCTGTCCCGTGTATCCCCCCACCCCAGTTGGCCTCTCTGTTGTCTCTGGTGGTGGGAGCTGAAGTTACGCTCTGCCACACTCTTGCTGTGTAAACAGAGAACTAGAACTTCCCCTCTCCACCCCTTAGGCCAGGGTAATAGGGCATCATCAGGCTTCATGGGCTGCAGTCTCCCCCAGCTGCCTGCACGTCCTTGTCGCATCAACATCTATCCTACTAGAGACCTGGACGATCTCTCCCTGCCTAACAGTTCGCAATGGCTCAGGACATCCCCCACGAGCCATGTCCAGCCCCGGGGACCTCAGTCCCATCAGTGATGAGCACAGCTCCTCTCTGAGCAGCTCATGCCCCTTCACCCCCAGGATGGCCTCCTCAGTGGACGTGCTTGTCTCCATCTGCGTGGTCTTCGCCATGTCCTTTGTCCCGGCCAGCTTCATCCTTGTCCTCATTGACGAGCGTGTCACCCGAGCCAAACACCTGCAGTGCATGGGAGGCCTGCCCCCCACTCTCTACTGGCTTGGCAACTTTCTCTGGGACATGGTGCGCAGACCACCTGGAGGGGTGGGGGCCCTGCCACCACTTGCCACTGCCTCTTCTGGCCCTTTATGGTCAGGAACTTGTCTAGGATGTCACCACTGAAGTCTTGGGGATAATGCAGACCTCGTCCTATTATCCAAAGCCCAGGGAGGTTGGGGTGGGACACAATGCCAAGGATGCCTGTGGGCTTCCCTGGTAGCTCAGCATACTGAGGGTGTAACCACCATCTCCAATGCAGTGTAACTACTTGGTGTCAGCGTGCATCATGGTGCTCATCTTTTTGGCCTTCCAGCAGAGGGCGTATGTGGCCCCTGCCAACCTGCCTGCCCTCCTGCTGTTGCTACTACTGTACGGGTGAGGTTCCCAGCCCCTCCAGGACTTGTTCTTACTGACCCCCTCAACTCCGTTGAGGGAGCTGGGACTCTACAGCAGCTTCTAAGGAGAGGATATGGAGATCTGAGAGGACCCCAAGTGTGATCTTATTCAGGGGTATGCCAAGGAGGCCTTAAAAGCTCATTCTGACCTGACCATGTTACAGAGGTCTACAACACAGTTTGGGATGGGAGATCTATATTCTTCTCAGGGCTGCTCAGCCTGTCTGTCAATAACAGTGGCTCCTGTTCCCCTCAGCTGGTCGATCACGCCACTCATGTACCCAGCCTCCTTCTTCTTCTCCGTGCCCAGCACAGCCTATGTTGTGCTCACCTGCATCAATCTCTTTATTGGTATCAATGGCAGCATGGCCACCTTCGTGCTCGAGCTCTTCTCTGATCAGGTGGGACCCACAAGGCTGGTCTTTGGGTTGGGGTCAGACTGGGCCTCAGCCTCAGTTTCTGACCCACCTCCTTCTTACTCTGCCCCTGAGCAGAAGTTGCAGAAGGTGAGCCGGATCCTGAAACAGGTCTTCCTTATCTTTCCTCACTTCTGCTTGGGTCGGGGCCTCATCGACATGGTGCGGAACCAGGCCATGGCTGATGCCTTTGAGCGCTTGGGTGAGAACTTCTCTCCAGGAGGGGAAGTGCCAGACAAGAGTCAATCCTACGGTGCAGGGACAAACAGCTGCCCCTGTTTGAAGCCCCTGTAGGAAGAGAACTTGAGGTTTTAGATGACCTGGAAGGGTGGGTAGGCAAAGTTAAAAGTGCAGCAAAGCAGCCATAAAAGTTAATTCCATCTTGGTCATGTCACAAGAGGTCTAAGGCACTAAATAAAGGAGGTGGCAATGCCACTGTTTTCCATGCCAATTAGACCCCAGTTGAGTGTCTATTCAGCTTGGTGCTTTCCCTTAAGAACCCAAGGTGACCTGAATGGGGAGAGGCCCAGTAACCAAGACCCTAAAATGACCCTATCCCTCCTCATGTCCACACAGGAGAGGGGCATTTCCAGTCGCCCCTGCGTTGGGAGGTGGTCGGCAAGAACCTCTTGGCCATGTTCATACAGGGGCCAATCTTCCTCCTCTTTACACTACTGCTTCAGCACCACAACCGCCTCCTACCACAGTCAGTGGGGACCAGGGAGGGTGGCAGGGACTGGGGTCTGGCTCTGGGCCCACTCATATCTCTGTCCTCAGACCCAAGCTGAGGCCACTACCTGCCCTGGGAGAGGAGGATGAGGATGTGGCCCGTGAGCGGGAACGGGTAGTACAAGGGGCCACCCAGGGGGATGTGTTGGTACTGAGGAACCTGACCAAGGTGGGTTGGGGGGCCTCCACTGTTGGGCTGGGGGGCTTCCACTGGTCTACCCACCTTTCTCATGGACTTCCATCCTCCCAGGTGTACCCTGGGCAGAAGACACCAGCTGTTGACCGCCTGTGCCTGGGGATTCCCCCTGGTGAGGTAAGTCCAGGTGGTGCAAGGGTAAGAGGCTGTCCTGCTGTACGCCCACTGGTCTTTACCATGTTTGTGTCTACCTCCCCCTATAGAACACCTACTCTGTGTCTGTCCTATACTGAGTACCTACTGGCTGTCAATATTTGAGCTCCTATTTAGAGCCAACAAATCTCATGAAGCTCCTACTGCATGGTTACATTTATTGATCCCGACTGTGTGCAATAGGATTAACAAGATCTTAGTGAGGATAAATTTATTATTAAGCACCTACTGGGTTCCCATACATGTGCCAGTTACTATGTGCACCTACTATATGTTAGCATTTATTGAGTACCAACTGTATTCAGTAAAGCTTGTTGAACCCCCCCGCCATTGTGTGTACCGAAAGTGTATTGAATGTCACCTTTGTGATGATCAACTTTTATCAAACACCAACATTTATTGAGTCCATACTGTATATGTATCAAGCACTTGCTCACAACCAATATTTAGTAGGCACCTGCTCTGTACCAGTGCACATTCAAGCAACTATTTTGTGCAAACTTGTCTGCTGTGGTCCATTTCCTGGCCACCTACTAGGGGCTGGCACACACCTGTAGACACTTGTGGTGTGTTGGTATAAATTGCCATCACTCTTTAGCAAATGCCTACTGTGTTCAGTCAACCTCTCCATCTTGGGTTGACTGTGTGCCCAGTATGAATTCTCACCAGGTGCTCTTGCTGTCGGTACCCACTTGCATGGCATGAAACATTCAACCAACTCCTGCCTCAATATTTATGGAGCACTGACTGTGAGTGACCTTTATAGAACATCTACCGTGTCTGTTGATTAAATACATGCTGTGTGTCATCTAGCATTTCTGCTATGTGACAGCTTGTGCCTACTCACACACCCCAGTATCTGCCCGGGGATCCCCTTGCCCACAGCCCTCCCAGTGGAAGCTGAGAAACCCGTCCCAGAAGTCAGAAATGCTGGGACAAGTGTCCGGGCTTCTATGAGTGCCCTCTGTGGGTGTACCTGCAGTGTTTCGGGCTGCTGGGCGTGAACGGAGCAGGGAAAACGTCCACATTCCGCATGGTGACTGGGGACACGCTGCCCAGTGGGGGCGAGGCCATTCTGGAAGGCCACAGGTGAGGGGCTCCTGGGCTCTTGTTCCTCCCCACCTCCCCCTGCTCTCGCATGTATGGACAGGATCGTCTGGCCTTGAGTCCCCCTGCAAGTGGACCCGCCCCTGAGTTACCTCCTGTCCCTTACCAGGGTGGGTGGGCCCCCTCGCATGGCCAGGGCCCAGCCAGTGCCCTGAGTTCCCTGTCCCCCATCCCCCATCCCCAGCGTGGCCCAGGAACCGGCCGCAGCTCACTGCCGCATGGGCTACTGCCCTCAGTCGGATGCCATCTTCGAGCTGCTGACCGGTCGTGAGCACCTGGAGCTGTATGCACGCCTGCGAGGAGTCCCCGAAGCCCAAGTTGCCCAGGTGACCGCTCTCCCCTCTAATCCCTCCGGTCCTCACCCCAATCTCTCCCTTGGACCACAGTCTCTCTGCTGCTCTCGGTCCCCTGACCTTAGGTCCTCTGGCCCTGCCCCTGCCCTCCCTGAGTGCCTACACACTCATTGGGTCCACCCCCACACCCCCAGTCCTCCCACCGTCCTCAGGCTGCACTCTCCACCTCCCTGCTAGGGGCCCGCCCCTTCTCTCCTAGACCTTCCTGGCTGTGGCCCCGCCTACTTTCACCTCCGGGTTAGGGCTTCACTTCCTGGTGGCTTCCTGCCACTGGGCCAGGCCCTGCCTCTCTCTTGGTCTGGCCCCGCCTCCAGTCGCAGCCCCGCCCCATACTCGCTCTGGCCCCACCCTCTTTAGTAACTGTCCCACGATATCCCTGGGCTTCCCTGGTGGCTCAGTCGGTTAAGAATCCGTCTGCAATGCAGGAGACCGGGGTTCGATCCCTGTGTCAGGAAGATCCCTGGAGAAGGAAATAACATCCCACTCCAGTATTCTTGCCTGGGAAATCCCATGGACAGAGGAGCCTGGCGGACTCTAGTCCATGGAGTCAGAAAGAGTCCACCACTGAGCGACTAAACCACCCCATATCCCCTCCTTAGCCCCTCCCACTCACCCTGCACCCTATTCTCACTCTGCCCTTCCCACTCCATCCTGCCATAGACAGCAAGCTACGGCCTGGCACGCCTGGGCCTCCCTCAGCATGCTGACCAACCTGCGGGCACCTACAGCTGTGGCAACAAGCGGAAGCTGGCGACAGCCATGGCTCTGGTGGGGGACCCGGCTTTAGTCTTTCTGGTATGTGTGTGTAGATGGGAGGACAGAGTGGGGGGAAGGGGCCGCATTTAAGCATCTCCCTGCTCTGCGCCCAGGACGAGCCGACCACTGGCATGGACCCTGGTGCCCGGCGGTTCCTCTGGAACAGTCTTCTGGACGTGGTGCGGGAGGGCCGCTCCGTGGTACTCACCTCACACAGGTGGGCCTGGGGAACAGAGCAGTCTGGGACTGACAGGAAATGTCCAGAGCACAGGGTGGCCCAGAGCTGCAGGCTGAGGGTCCCTGGGAGGGGCAGCCCAGAGCCGAGCACCATGGGTCCAGGCCTGGTCGGAGCTCACGTCACTGGGCTCCCACAGCATGGAGGAGTGCGAGGCACTCTGTTCGCGCCTGGCCATCATGGTGAATGGGCGGTTCCGCTGCCTGGGCAGCACACAGCACCTCAAGGGCAGGTGAGTGGGGAAGGCCTCAAGGCCTGGGTGTGGGCAGATCAGGGTGGCGGTGTAGGTGGGCCTGGAGGGGAGATCAGGTGGGGCCAGTTTGAGTTCTAACCAGAGAACAGGCAAGGATCATGGACTGTCCAGGAGAGGGGGCAAGGCTGGACGGAGATGGGGAGGAGGTCTGAGGGGTCAAGGTGTGTCCACAGGTGGAGGCCAAAGAGGGTCCGGCAAGTGGATATGACCTGGATATTGGAGTGGGGCATGGCATTGTGTGTGCGGGACCGGGGAGCAGCAGGGTTAGAGACTGGATGAGCATGTAGGCGGGGCTAGGAGCAGAGGCTGGGGTCAGGTTGGCCTGGGGGTCTGGAGGAGCCAAGTATAGCGGTGGGGCTAGAAGAGGGCTGGAAGATGGTATGGGCGGGTCCATTAGCTATGGTCTACCCCACCCCACCCCACCCCAGATTTGGGGCTGGCCATACACTGACCCTGAGGGTGCCCTTGTCGAGATCCAAGTCGGCGGCCGACTTCGTGGCCCAGGCGTTCCCGGGAGCTGAGCTGCGGGAGGCGCATGGTGGCCGCCTGCGCTTCCAGCTGCTGCCAGGAGGGCGCTGCACCTTGGCGCTCGTCTTTGGATTGCTGGCGGCAAGCGGCGCAGAGCATGGTGTGGAGGACTTCTCTGTGAGCCAGACCACGCTGGAGGAGGTGACCGCCGCGCCAGGACGGGGCTGGGGGTAAAGATGGGGTTGGGGGTAAAGATGGAGTTGGGGGCTAGGCCCTCAAGCTGACTTCCTCTCCTGTTTCCCTGGGCCATCCACTCCTAGGTATTCTTGTACTTCTCCAAGGATCAGGGCAAAGAGGAAGATGAGAAGGAGACAGAAGTGGGGGCTGACCCTGTGCCAGGCCCGCAGCGCCCCAAACTCATAACCCAGTTCCTTGATGACCACAGCATGGCTGAGACAGTCCTCTGAGCCTCCTCCTCTATGGAGCTGGGGGGACCAAAGCAGGGCAGAGGGGCTGAAGCCTGACCCAGACTCCAGAGGCCCTGGAGGAAATAAAGGGAAGCTGTGGTGTGAAGCACCATGCACCTGTGTCCCTGTGCCAAGTTGCATATTCATCCCAAAATGGCTGTGTACATGTGCCTGGACACTGGGCTTGGCACAGAGTGTGTGCTGGAGTGGGTGTGTGGATGCAGATGTGAACCTAGCTACAGCTAGCTGGACTCCCAGCTGTGAAAGCTTGTGTGGTGGCTGGGGAGTGTCTCCTGTGCAGGTGCGCCCTTCATAAGAGCCTGGACACTGCTCCCAGAGCCCCTGAGTGCCCCTGTAGTTCTGACGCCTGAAGGCGGTACCTGTGAGTGGCTGGATCTGAAGTGGGCATGAAGTCAGGGCTCAGGAATGTCTGGGGCAGCTGGGGGAGCCCAGAAGGGGTGGCCCAGACTTCAGGCCTCCAACCAGGCAGAGGCCCACCAGCTAGCCAGCCCTGCAGCCGGCCCTCATCCCCCGATCCTGGCATCCAGAGCGATGAGTGGTGGGCAGAGGATCCTCAAGGGCCTTCTGGGATGGGTTAGTGGATGGACCCGGGCCTGGAGAACTGGGTTTGCCGTGAGGGGCTGTGGCCTGCGTGCCCTGTGCCCTGGAGATCCGCCCCTCCCACCTGAGGTCAGTGGGGGCCAATGGTGGGGAAGGGGTAGGGGATGAGGGGGTGAGACTCCAGAAGGGGAGGGGAGGAAGACTGGGGGAGGGGAAAAGGCTCAGATTAGGGGGGCTCCAAGATAAGAGGTGGTTATGGGGGGAGAGGGTACAGGGGGTGCTATACACACTGCCAACGCCCCAGGTCTGGGGGCCAAGCCAGGGAGGGAGGAGGCAGCATGGTGTCCTCAGCAGTTAGCATTAGGGTTAACCTGTCCTGCTGAGTGTCCCCAGAATGTAGAATCAGGGGTGGGGATGGGAGATGGACGGAGGGAAGGCAACCCACTATACCCTGCACTGTTCCCTTGGGTCTGCAGGGGGGGTTGCCAAAGGGTGGAGGGCGGCCATACACAGAAGCGATGGGAGGACTGGAAGGCAGGTGCCTGTGTCCAGGGTACCCATTGCATCAGTGGAACTGGGTGGCTTCTGAGCACACATCAAAATCTGTGTCCCCACATGTCCGTCGTGTTCAGGTATCTGCACTCCTGGGTGCATCTGGGTGTGGCTGAGTGGGGGTGAGCATCTCTGCCATCGCTGTGTCCCTGCTGGGGTCAGGTGCCTGGGGCATCGGCGTCTTGTCTGGGGCATTGCCGTCAGGCAGGGCCTGGCACCTCGGCAAATGTGCACACGCAGAGCTCAGGAAAGCGGAAGCTGGGGGCGGGGCCTGGGACCCCACCTTCGAGCCCACTGTGCGGAGGGGCAGGCTGAGGCTGAGGCTGGGGAGGGTCAGGGGCGGGTCTGAGTCACCGCCTCCGGAGGCCTTTTCCTGTGGGGGGAAGCGCCCGCCAATGAGGGCTGGGCCTGTCACGTGAGCCTGACAGCTGAGGAGGGGGTGGCCAGCGGCAATGTGGTCCCGAGGCCACCAACACCAGGAGCTGTGGTACTGAGACCCCCGGCCTACCTCCCCCAGCCTGCCCTCCTTGGGCTTCTCGGGCCTCTGGGCCCGGCCCCACCATGTTCTCCAGGAAGAAGAGAGAGCTCATGAAAACCCCGTCTATCTCGAAAAAGAACCGGGCGGGAAGCCCCTGCCCACAGCCCTCGGGGGTGAGTGAGCCTCTAAGGGGAGCACGGAGCGGGCGGGGACCTTGGAGCGACAGCTGGGCAGCACGGGGACAGGAGGACACCCTGTGATCAGGCCCAGCAGGGCAGGGCCGGGCAGTGACATGCTGGGCCAGTGGCGGGGGGCACGAGCCAGCTACAGCCCCCACCAGGCTGGACGGCAGGGGCCTCGCAGGATGGGCTGGGATCCTCGCGTTCAGCTTACGGTAGGAGCCCTTGGGACAGCCATGAACTCTCCCACCCTACCCAGTGCTGGCTGTGGGGTCCAGGGAGTGGTGGGGTGGGTACCAGGGTGTGGGTGCGTTGGGCCTGGACTCCGTCAGGTGGGGGCTCAGGAAATTTGGGGTCTCCAGGCATCGTTAGATCTGAGAGCTATAGCCAGGCTGTTAGGCAGAAGGTTTATAGAGAGCAGAGTGTGGAAGGAGACCCACGGGGGCAGGCCTGGTGCAAGCCTGGGGGCATCTACAGGGCCGGTGGTGTCTGTGGGCTCAGGAGTCTGCTGGACCCTCAAAGGACAGGAACCGAGGAGATGTCTACCAGTGAGTAGGCATCTGCAGTGGCCTCTACTGAGGCAGTTCAGGAGACCCCAGCCCTCCCTCTCCCCCTCCCTCCCCTGCCTCCGGAAGTGGGGCGCCCCTCCCCCACCCGGGCTGTGGTTTGGGCAGAGACGTTGTTTGTGAAAGCTCCAGGAGAGGACGTTGGGTAACAGGTGTGGGAGGGGCACGACACCAAATCTCAGCCCTCTGACCTGTGGCCTCTGACCCCTATGGGGTCAGGCTGAAGACCCTCCAGAGCCCCACTTCACTTCCAGGGAAACTGAGGCAGGGCCTGATGGGAGCACCTGCTTTACCAGCTCCCCCCACCCTCCCAGGAGCTGCCTAGGAGAGACGGGGCTGATGCAGTGTCTCTGGGGCCCGGCCTAGAACCACCAAGTGTGGCCTCGAATGCTAAGGCCACGGGCACTCTCAAGAGGCCCACCAGCCTGAGCCGCCATGCCAGCGCTGCTGGCTTCCCTCTGTCGGGGGCCAGCACTTGGACGCTGGGCCGCAGCCATCGCAGCCCACTGTCTGCGGCCAGCCCGGCCGAGGCACCCATCCAGGGACCCTGCCCAGACACCGTGGAGGACATCTCCCACCTGCTGGCTGACGTAGCCCGCTTTGCCGAGGGCCTTGAGAAACTGAAGGAGTGTGTTCTGCGTGATGGTGAGAACTGGCAGGGACGCCAAGGCCTGGGTGGACGAAGGCAGGGTCAGACCTTAAAACCTAGGGGGTCAGCACAGGGTTGGGGAGGGACTTGGGGAGGCTCAGAAGGAAGTGGTTGGGAGGGCTTTGTGGAAAATGCAGTTAGGGTTCTGATAGATGAATAGGAGTTCAGTGGCAACTAGGAAGGAAAGGCATTGAGGTAGAGGGAATGTCATGTGCATAGAAACACAAAGTAGAGATGCATTTCAGGAATAAGGTTCAGGTGTATGAAATGTGTAAGGCTGAAGACATTGAGAATGGCAAGCAGAGGGACCCTGGATGTTATCCTGAGGGTGCTGGAGAGCCATAGAAGGTGTCAGAGCAGAGGTGGAACAAGGTCAGATCTGCATGTTGGACTGAAGTGAATGAGAGGCAGGCTGAGGTCTGGACACAGGGACTCAGGAGGGACGAGGGGCAGGACCTGCACGTAAGCTGCAGGAGTGAGCGGGCTGTGGATGGCAGTTCCGTTTTCTCCACGCGTCCGCTGACAGCCCAGCTTCCTGCCGAGTTATTTTCATCTGCTTCCTGTTTGTCCCTGACAGCCAAGGAGGGCACTGTGATCTCTCCTGCCGGAAACCGCAGTGCCAGGGCCATGTTAAACACCCTGGCCTGCTCCTTTCAGGTACCCATTTTATGGATGAGGAAACTGAGGCTCAGGGTGGCCCCCTGACTCCAGCTCACCTGAGCCAGAGCCCAGGTTCAACCTCCACCTGGAGAGGGACCTCAGCTTTGCAGGCTGTAACGGGGAGCTTCCCTGCTGGCCAAGCCTCTGCTGGCCGGGGGGGTGGTGTCAGCCTGTGGGGTTATCTGGTCCTGGGGTGGAGCTGAACTTGTTTCCTGGGGAAACTCTCTAATCTCGGTTCCTTTCCGATCCTAGCGCTTCCTTGGAGGCCAGGCCTGGGCGGAGCTGAGCCTGTGGGGATTGTGCAGGAGGATGGCCAGGGCAGGGGCCCCCTTCTTTGCACCTTGGGGCAGCCCTGGGCAGAGGGAAGGGCCTGGAGTAGAGAGGATTTGGGTTTGAATGCTGGTGCTGCCCCTGCCGGCCTGGGAGACCCTGGTATTTCATCTGTGAAATGGGGCAATGACACGCCCTGCAGGGATGCTGGCTGTGACCAGAGGTCCTCAGCCTACAATGATGGTTGGGGGATAGCCAGACGGCTTTCAGCCTGGGAGGCAGTGAGCTCAGGGATCCACGTGGGCGGGATCTCCCTGCACCTCCCCACGCCATGTACCTGGGCCTGTTTCCCTGTCTGCCCTTGGCAGCCCCATCCCTAATGGAGTCACATCTACTCGGGTCTGAGTCCTGATCCTTGAGTTTGGGGAGCCGAGAACCGCAGCCAAGGCTCGCGGGATTCCAGGGGGCGGAGCTTTCCTCGGCGGGGGCGGGGTCTTTGGACCGGCCAGAGCCGGTTTGGCTGATGAAGACGCGGTACCAAAGCCCATATTCCGTTGTGCGCATTCACGGTCCCCCCGCTTTGACGGTACACCATGTGTATCTGCGGGACGGTGCACCCCGCGCTGGACCAGAGGCCTGTGCGCTGCCAGACAGGGCCCCGAGGTGAGAGGACGGTGCGGGGTGTGGGATGCAGGCACTGGTCAGGAGCATGTGGCGCTCTGGGCATTTGCCGGCCCACTGGGGACGCAGGGCTACCGGGCGCTTACCTTGGCCGGTGCAGAGCTGGGTATGTCTGGGCTTCGCCAGAATCCCATCTGCCCGGGTGGGGGTGCTGCGGGGACCCAGATGGCCGAGGCCCAGGAGACACGAGGGGCGTTGTGCCTGGGAGGAATGTCTGGGGAAGGGGCGTAGCCAGCCTCCCTGGATTCCTGAAGCTCCTTCCGGCCTCCCGGAGTTCCCCGCTGATTCAGGCGCAAATCCTGAATCCGAGGAATGTTGGGGCCAAGGACTCCATAGGGGTCTCCCTATCGGTGGTATTCAGTGGGTCCTCAGTGCTGAAAAGGGATCAGACACCTATTTCCAGATTCTTTTTTTTTTTTTTTTTTTGAGTATCACCTACCAGGCTGAGTCAGAAGCACACAGGTCGGGGAGGTACAGGCACGCCCCTCCTGGGTGTCCTTCAGCATCTACAGGTTTCTTCAGTTTTGTTTCCACTACATGGTGCATGTTCTGCCTGCACACTCTGCTTTTTTTCCAGTTAAGAATATCTGAGGAGGGCACTTAAAGCCTCCCTCAAAGATGTAGATCTGACCTTGACCTTTCTTGGCTCTAACACCTTCCATGGCTTCCCATTGCCCTCCTGATAAAGCCAGGCGGTGTCCTTCTGTCTTCAGAGCTAGTGTAAATGGAAAAGCTGTGTGATCCTTGCGAAATGACTTCTCCCCTGTGTGTCTCAGTTTCCTCATCTTCTAAATGGGGGTGATAACAGTGCCTGCCTCATAGGGTGGCTGTCTGGAGAGAGATAATGGGGTGTTTAAGCCTCAGTTCCCAGGCCGGCAGGGCCAGGAGAGAACTGAACAGAGCTTTGCAACTTGGACGACAGTGGAAGGTTATTTTCTGGAGGAACAAGGAAAGGGTGTTTTAAGCAGGATTGTCTAGACTGCCATCTGGCCTTTGTCGACCTGGCCAGCAGTCCAGAGAGGGACAGTCCACCCCACCCCACCCCCTGAGGTCACTGATCCTCAGGCAGTTGCCTTCTCCCACCTCTGCCTCAGTTTCCCCACCTGGGGAGGGAAGTGTTAGGGTTAGGTAGTTAGGTGGACAGGCTTTCCCTCCTTCCCTGCTCATACCCACTCTACCTGGCAGAACTCCTTGAGGCCCGCCGGTCACTGGCCCATGAGTGCCTGGGTGAGGCTCTCCGTGTGATGCGCCAGGTCATCTCCAAGTACCCACTGCTGAACACTGTGGAGACACTCACGGCTGCTGGCACCCTCATTGCCAAAGTCAAAGGTCAGCCGGCTGGGACAAGGCACAGAGGGCTTTCTGTCTGGGAGGGCTTTCTGAAGGGGGGGATGTTTGAAGTGGGTTTTGAAGGATGCATAGGAGTGTGATGGACACAACAGTTCCAATGCTCCCCCTTCAATTAGTTGCACCGTTGGTCACCTCCCAAACAGACTGGGCCAACCTTTCTCATCCTTGTCTGTCCCCAGCCTTCCATTATGAGTGCAACAATGAGTCAGACAAGCGGGAGTTTGAGAAGGCCTTGGAGACCATTGCCGTCTCCTTCAGCAGCACGTGAGTGTGGGATAGGGGTGGGGAAGATGGGGGTGGGGAAAGGTGGGGACCCATGTGCCCCTTGACACTTGCTCCTCCACCCTGCAGTGTGTCCGAGTTCCTCATGGGTGAAGTGGACAGCAGCATCCTCCTGTCAGTGCCCCCTGGGGACCCAGGCCAGGTGAGCAAGGGTGGCCTGCATATTGCTTGGGGTCAGGCTGGCAGGGCGGGTGAGTGCCCCTGTTCCCTCTGTGGACCATGGCCACTCGCTCTGTCCAGGGGGGCGGTGACTGTCTCCTGCAGGGTGGGCCTCAAACAGGGCCCAGCCCAGGCTGGACTCACCTGTCTCTTTCTGATATAGTCCATGGAGAACCTGTATGGACAGGGGAGTGAGAGTGCTCCCCCCAGCAGCGAGGAGTGTGATGCGGGTGAGTCTCTGAGCCCAGCAAGTGGCAGAGGACTGGGGGGGCGGATGGGAGGAGGGGTGGGCTGGGGCAGGGCAGGGGTGGAGCCTGAGCTGAGGGGTGTCTACTCCGCAGGCTGCCTGTCCCCAGAGGAGGTGGACACCCTGCTGCAGCGCTGTGAGGGGGGTGTGGACGCTGCCCTGCAGTACGCCAAGAACATGGCCAAATACATGAAGGACCTCATCGGCTACCTGGAGAAGCGGAGCACGCTGGGTGAGAGCTGGAGCCTGCAGGGTGGGGTCTGGCTGGAGGGCCCCTCCGCCCCCCTGCCCTCACACTCCTTCCCCTGCAGAGATGGACTTCGCCAAAGGCCTGCAGAAGATCGTCCAGAACTGCAGACAGAGTGTCACGCAGGAGGTGGGGAACTTGGGGGGAGTGTGTGGGTGGGTGGGGCACCAGGCAGGGTTCCTCCCGCCTGGATGTGAGCCTCAATACCTCCAGGATGGACCAGAGGAAAGGGGTTTCCAGTCTGTACAAGGGTGGTTGAGGGAGCAGGGGGGCGGCAGGGCTTCCAGGAGGGCTCCTGGCCCTCCCCCACGTGACTGTGATGCCGGCCCCACCCCACAGCCGCACATGCCCCTCCTGTCCATCTACTCACTGGCGCTGGAACAGGACCTGGAGTTTGGCCACGGCCTGGTGCAGGCAGTGGGCACGCTGCTGACCCAGACCTTCATGCAGGTAGGCTGCACCTGGGAGGGAGGGCGGGATGGAGGGTGCCAGGGTCCCCACTGACACTTGTCTCCCCCAAGCCCCTGAATCTACGGCGGCTCGAACATGAGAAGCGCAGGAAGGAGATCAAGGAGTCCTGGCACCGTGCCCAGAGGAAGCTGGTACCACGGGTGGGGCACGGGGGCTGGGAGGGGCCAGGGCGGCCAGCTCGTGCATGTGCAGTCCTCTGGTACACACCCAGATGAAGGTTTCCCGAGTTTTGCCGACACCATGCAGAGTGCCCTGTGCCCACATGAGGCAGGTTCTGCCTCCAAGCTGCTTCAGGCTCCTGACCTCCAAGCTGTGGCAGGAAAGGCCCAGGCCCTAGGGACCCCCTCAGTGTCAAGAGTTCGCTGTCACAGGGGAACAGGGTCACCTGTGGCTGCCAGGAGCAGGTCTGGGTTAGACCAAATGGGCTCATCCAGGTCTGGCGGATGCTCCAGGTTCTTCCTCCAGGTTACTCTTCTCACCTCTTTTTGGGCAGTTCCAAAGGCACTAGTATCTTTTGTGTTGTTTTTTAGATGTGTTAACAGGGCTGGTGATGAAACCAGCTCTCGTGGCCCCAGCTCCAGCTAGTGCAGTCCTGCGGCTCCCTCTAGCATGTCTGGCAAATGCCCCTCTCCCCAACTTTTGCACACCTGATGACAGCTTGCCGAGTACCCCATTCTGCTTCTGAGTTTTTTTTTTTTTTTTTGCTTCTGATCTTTTATTTATTTTTTTGCTTCTGATCTTTTAAACTCACCTCCACATTCAGGAACTCGCCCCATCTCAGTCCACATGAAACCCCTCCTGCCTTTTTCTTAGCTAGGCGTTCTCAGCTACAAAGCTACATGGCTTATTTCAGTACATCCCTATTGATGGAGTTTAGTTATGGTTGAACTGTTGCTGTTTCAAACATCGCTGCTATGATGAACTTGTGCCGCTGTTACTCAGACCTGTGACCTAGCATTCATCTCAGATCAGTGCCCAAAAGATAATGGCTGGGTCATAGGGGATGAGGGTGGGAGGCTGACCTCCAGAGCCACAACCATGCTTTTCCTTTTCTTTGAGCTCTCAGTTCATATCCTTTGCTCACCTTGGACTGGACAGTAGCCTGTTTCTTATTGACTTCCCAGAGCTTTCTACCTATTAGAGAACGCCTTGGATGATACGTGTTACAGACTCCTTCACCCCTAGCTTATTGTTTTGACTTTTGGTTTAACCCGTTAGCCTGTTTTCCCAGTTGAAACCCATGATCGTTATTTTTTTCTTTTTTTTTTTTTAGTAGTAGTCTTATCTTTTATGGTTTCTCGGTTCTGTGTCACATACGGAAAGGCCTTCCGTGTGCTATGATTACTTAAACAAATTCTTCCATGGTTTCTCCTAGTGCTCATATGAATTTTTGTATGTTTGGGCTTCTGATGGTGTAGGCTGTAAGGTGTGGCCCCCAGAAGGCTCACTGGGTTTTAACTGAGTGCTCTTTGAGGGTGCCTCACTTCCTGTCTGGGCGACCTCACTGGTCTCGTCTGTAAGAAGGGAAGTGAAAGAGACAAAAGCGCAAGTCACTGTGGTGGGCGTGGGTGTAGGTGTCAAGAGGATGATGTCGTTGGTGTCTCCTTCAGAGCTTAGCTATGCCTTACCTTCCCCAGCTGTAAAATGGGCAGGCCAGATGCTGGCTCCTCCGAGGGTCCCACTATGGGTGTCACCTCCTGCTCTTCCACCATCAGTCCCGTGTGTTTCACTGGCCACGGGATCTGTGCACAAGAGATGTGGGTGGCAGAGGTCTCTAATGTGTATTTGACTGACCTGGGTCGTCTGCTCACTGCCACACCCACAGCAAGAGGCAGAGTCCAATCTCCGCAAGGCCAAGCAGGGCTACATGCAGCGCTGCGAGGACCATGACAAGGCCCGCTTCCAGGTGGCCAAGGCAGAAGAGGAGCAAGCCAGCATTGGGCCCGGCGCAGGGGGTGCAGCCTCCAAGACCCTGGACAAGCGTCGTCGCCTGGAAGAGGAGGCCAAGAACAAGGTGAGGGCCGGTGATGGAGGGCAAGACCCGTGGTGACAGATCCTCATGCCACATATAGAACTGCCTACCTCTGGTCCCTTGTCCAGGCTCTGCCTCCTGGCAGGAATGCTTTCCCATCCTTTTGTGCCTAGTTGATTTCTTTGTGGGGCCTGAAGATGCCCTGAGGGCTGAACCCTGGACTAATGCTTCTCTGGGCAACTGCGCACCTCCCGCCCCCACCCCAGGCAGAGGAAGCAATGGCCACCTACCGAACATGCGTGGCCGATGCTAAGACACAGAAGCAGGAGCTTGAGGATACCAAGGTGACAGCGCTACGGCAGATCCAGGAGGTCATCCGGCAGAGTGACCAGACCATCAAGTCGGTGCGCACTGGGGCTCCCCTGGAGAGGTGGGCGGAGCACCTACCTGTCAGGTGCCAGGACCGCTAGTGCTCACCTCCCGCCCGTCCGTAGGCCACCATCTCCTATTACCAGATGATGCACATGCAGACGGCCCCCCTGCCCGTGCACTTCCACATGCTCTATGAGAGCAGCAAGCTGTACGACCCAGGCCAGCAGTACGCTTCCCACGTGCGCCAGCTGCAGCGTGGTGAGGAGCCCGATGTGCACTACGACTTCGAGCCCCACGTGTCCACCAGTGCCTGGTACACTACCTTCTGCACATGCCCAGGGAGCCAAACTTCCTGTCTGAGATGAGGGCGGGGGCAGGGAGCCGTTGTGACCCCCATCACAGCCCCTCCTTTTGGCTGTTGGTCCCACCAGGTCCCCAGTCTTGCGTGCTCGGAAAAGCAGCTTCAATGTCAGCGATGCTGTGGGGGCAGAGGCTGCTGGTAGCCCCCCAGATGAAGGTGGACCCAGCGAGGGGGAGATTGCCAAGGAGCGCAGGGGTGAGTGCCAAGAGGGGTTGGACGCGGCCCCCTTGTAGCCCCCCTCAGACCTTCACTGGGGATACCTCTTTCACAGGTGGGCGGGGCCACCAGGTGCACAAGTCATGGCCCATCTCCATCTCAGATTCGGAAGCCAGTCTGGACCCCAGCCCTGGCTCAGGTGAAGGGGCCTGCTGGGACAGCGGGAGGTAGAACGTTGAGATCCATTCCAGGCTTCAGTGGGCTCATTGTGCAGCGGGCAGCAGGGGTGGGAGGGCAGGGGGAGTCTCTGACGTCCTGTTTCCTGCTCAGAGGACTTTAAGAAGTTCGAGCGTATGTCTTCCTGCGGCACCATGTCGTCCAACGAGGAGCTGGCCGACCAGGAGGGCAGTGCGGGGGCATCAGCCTTTGATCAGGGTGAGGGAACCTCTGAATGGGGCAGTGGGGAAAGAGGGGTTTTGGAGATTCTCTGTGGGTCTGGCCCTGACCTCCCTCGGTGACACTGACCACTTTCCCCCTCCCCCACCAGCTGACCTCAACGGCATGACCCC